>NC_135140.1:13998260-14298369 GCF_051014445.1 Colletes latitarsis
CCCGTCGGATGCCATCGCGGAGAATCGGTCCCGAGCTTAAGCGGCACAAAACATTGCACGTCACTTCAAAAACACTTTGTGACACTTCGTAAGCACGACAGTGACACTTGGATGTCGCAACGTCCCATTTCCATGAGTACGAGCGACGCACAGACCCTTCATGACAGTCTACCGGCGGCCATCTTTTTTTCTACTGTTCATTTTATCGTTCTACCACTATGCAAACGAAAATTTACTTTATCCGAGGTTTTAAACACGTCTATCATAGTGCTACCCCACAGCCACTTTTAATACTAACAGTGCCGGAGTCCAGTTCTGATGTAAACATAACCCAAACTAGTCCAAGGCAATATAATTTACTACGGGTTTTCGCGAGGATTAATCTCGTAAACACTGAAATAAATATGATATAGCGTAGATTTCCTCCTTGTGGTGTTTAAATTCTAACCTATTGGAACCCTCGATTGGTTTTGTATTTTCTATTTTCCTTTTTTTTTTTACAGTAAAATTTTAAAGTTATAATTACATAGCAATGCCACAACGTTATATCATTTTTCCGTGCCTCGTCAACAAGTGACGCTGCAGTCGTATACCAACTGCTTAGCGCAATTCCTCGAAGCTAGGGAAATATTGTAAACTGTCGCTACAATTTTACTTAAATAATAACAGTGACTTGCACCGACCGAACAAGAACAGTAGGTGTCTACATTAAATTTTGTCACAGTGGTACTAACCATGGATACAATGGATCAAGATATATTGACAGTATTAAAACTTTTAATGATAGGTGAATCAAATGTTGGAAAATCGAGGTATTTATCGAAAAGTATTAATTGGTTGTTTATAACGTAATTGGAATCAATATATTTACATTGTTACCTTTGCTAGCATTATACTTAGATTCACTGAGAATGAATTCTTCGATTATATGCAGAGTACAATTGGTATGGATTATAAAACTAAACAGATTACAATTGATGGCAATACAGTGAAACTTGCTATATGGGTCAGTTTTAATTAAGCCTATCATAACAATTTTATATACAGCGATGTCTGTCAAATTTGAAGTTGATCGAGATCTGGCTTCTGTATCCCATGGAAGATAGCGAGAGAAAACTTTGTTTTATCTTATCAATCTGCTTAACTGTGTAGAACATTAAGTAAAGTATTCATAAATAACAAATAACAGTTTTGAAAATCTGTTAACGGATACTAATATACAAACAACATATAATAGAAATTAGTTTACCAATGAATCTGTGAATAAACTTTGCCTAGTTTTGCCTATTTTCGTTGGGGAAAAAATATAAAACAATCAGTGGAGTCTTATTTAGGTGAAGTAAAATCTATAAAAAAAACCTACTTTTATTATTTGCTCTATGCCAACTAGTCGAGGAAGTAGTAAGAATAATCTTGCAACTAAAAGTCCCTACAATTTGACAGATATTGATGTATTATTTGCACAAATACATAACTAATAAAACTTTTGTTATAGGACACTGCTGGACAAGAACGTTTCCGTACATTAACACCCAGTTATTATAGAGATGGTCAAGGTGCTATATTGGTGTACGACGTTACGAACAGAATTACTTTTATGAAGTTAGAAACATGGCTTAATGAATTAAATACCTATTGCAATAAAACGGATATTGTTAAAATGGTAGTTGGTAATAAAATAGATTTACCAAATAGAGAAGTAAGCACAGAGGAAGGCTTACAGTTCGCTAGAAGACATCAAACTTTGTATATCGAAAGTAGCGCCAAAACGTCCGATGGAATTAAATGTTGTTTCGAAGAACTTGTACAAAAGGTAAATTATAATTCTATATACAGTAGTGCCCACTTAAGTGACCACGCTCGGGACCGGCCGCGGTCATTTATGTGGGTATGGTTACTTCTCAGAATTCAACGGTGATAAGAAAAGGGGTAAAGTGCAAATGAGATATGATAGCTGGCATCCGAAACTATGTATCGATAACGATCGGTGTCAAGTTACGCTCGACACGCTCGATGTTCGAAGTTTATACAAATATGTCCCACACTTGACGGAGATAAGACTAAGAGTGTTCAGTTCTCGTGTGGAGCTCCTATTTAAGGGGCAAAAAGGACATGATAGGGATCAGGGGATGAATTTATGTATCCGACGAGCATTGCCGTGTAGGGATACCAGGTATACGCAACACTACGAATTAGTGGGGGATAACCGTGGACGCTTAAGTGGGCAAAAATGCGGTCACTTATGCGGGCACTACTGTATATTATAAATCAAAAGTAACATCGAATTAAAAAAATTTATGTAACGTCGCAGATAATACAAACACCAGGTCTGTGGGATCGACACGCGCTTCTTAAATCGTATGGTAATGGTAACATGGGAGGTATAAGACACAGAGGTCACAGAGGAATACAATCGCCAAATGATTCCCAATCTGTCGATCTATATTCAAACTGTTCTTGCAATCTGCTTTAACTAATTGTGATATAAAATTCAGCTGACGATACATATGATGAAGTTGTAACTTTAAATATAAGAATTATAACGAAAAATATGCATAATAATACAGCACGTTAATGTTTTACGTATGCCATGGAAAGAAACGTTTTACACATGTATGAAAGATATATGAGTTTGCTTTTAATAATTAAATTTTATATAGGTATTTGTGATAGTAAATTTGTATTCGTGTAAATATATCTTGCATACATGCATAGTTCAATGATTAATAAATATTGACAGAACTTCATTAATATCTCGAGCAGATGTTGTATTATAATTGATAGCATTTTTGTATAAGCGTTTACATATTTTCTAAATTATAAGTAACAGAATCAACAACAAATAAATAAAAACGAAAAACATATAAGTTTCAGTCACCTAGAAGTATTTATAAGTTTCTTTAGTATTTTACCGTCACATATGTTTATTTTGTGATGAACGAATGTATAGTAATTGTTTTTATTATAATGTACTTGTAAATAAAGCACTTTCTGTACATAAAATATCGTTTTCTAATGTGTTTGCTTTTACTCGATTTTCATCGAATAATTTGAATACAGTCACTTGAAGTTACTTTTGTTAATGAATTTAACGGAAATAATTATTTTCTTTTTTGACATTTTTATTTCATTTGTAAAATTAATCGGGCTTGTACGCGTATAAATGAAACATGAAGCAATTTGAATTCGTTAATCGGTATACGAGTAAGAAGAAAAGTAATGATTACACAGAAACTATAAAGTAATGTACAGCATTTTCATTAGCTCAAAGCGCTTCTGCCAAATTAAAAATTGAATAATATACTTTCTATTTGATACTGTTAGAAAAGAATTTCCTGATTACAAGACCAAATTATTGAAACTACTAACGTATAAACTCAAACAATTTATTCGTAATCAATCAAATGCAAAAAGATTTTTTACATATACCATAAACAACAGACGTTTATGGATCGCTATCCAGAGCGGATTATATAGCATACATGTCTTAAAAACATTACAAAAGGAAGGTAGAGGAAGCTAAATTTTACTTCAACAAACTTTTTGTTAATTTAAGACAATTTTTAGGTATGTCCGTACATACCATTATAAAAGCAATGAAACTTGGGCTAATTAGACTTAATCGTTGTGAACTTTTCTACTTCAAAAGCTTTGAAGTAGAACCATACACATTGCAATTCCAAGATACGTGGACAAGCAAATTCAGCGATGAGCTTATCGCAAATTTAAGATCTACAGGTTTAAGTGAATCAGAATGTTGGCATATAATTATATATGGAGTAGACTCTCAAAGTCCACGTATCCTTTGTCGTTTATTATTAAATGGTATTGATGTTCCTGGAATTATAAATTGGCAATCACCTGTTACTCATGCATCACCAAAAATAATTCAGTTTTTGAAACATATTGGAATAAAAGAAGATGTTGTACAATTCATAGAACAGTACGGAATTAACGAAGAGATCGAGCAAATATTAAGCAATATAGGATATGACGAAACGGAAGAAAAGGGCCTTGCCATGGAGGTCTAAATACGATTTGAATAATAAACAATTTAACAAGTTTCTTTATTGTATGTACCGTTGCGTTTTCTTATGTACAATGCTATGTATAACATGTAGGAAATAATATGTGAATGTAATTCAACCATGCTGGGACAAGAAACCAATAGTTCTGGAATAATAAACAATATTTGTGAAACAAGTAATTCAAGGAGCACTTCTACTTCAATTAATATGCTAGATTATTTTCAACAATGCAATTCTCAGTGTCACCTTGGAACAGAAAAAAACATAATGGAAGAATTGTCTGTACAAAGAAATAATTATTTAAGGTAATTATTAAACATTTAAACTTTTAAAAATTTGTTATCCTTGCTCTTTGCAATTATAGACAAAATATTATGGTGCCTGTAGCGTGGGCAATGGCAAAGGCTTTAAAATATGGACCATCTGATCCAATACATTACATAGCATACCAACTAATACGTTGGAAAAACAATAATGTTATCCAAACTAAAAAAGATACTATTTACGAAGTTATTGCATTAGCCACAGTAACAATGGATCATAAACTTATTGTTAGCACTATTTATAATTCTCGATATTTAAAAAATAGTACCCTTATTTTTCAGCGATAATACAAATGTTTAATACTATGTAACGATGTTTTTATATAGCTGCGAATGAAAGAAAAATTGGTTAAAAGTCTCAATGAGGAAGCTATGGAAAATATTCCCTGTACTGTTTGCAAAGATTATCAGACATCGCGTCATATCCAACAAAAATGTTGGAAGTGTACAAAAAAATTGGCAAGAAAGTACGAAATTTGTAAATTCCAACAAATATGTAGTTCTTGTAAAATCAATGGAATAGATTAAAATACACGAAGAAAGTGGAAAAAGCTAAGCTAAGAGAATAAGAATTTTCACAAATACGTAATTTTTGTTAAATTAATGTATTAATAAATAAAACCATTCTTAAAATATAAATGTTCAGAACACTTTTTAATAAAAATTGCTTAAAAAATTCGTTTATTTTATAATTTGTCTTGTACACTTGTCTCAAGTTTACTAAAACGACATAGTATCCACATAAAAGTAATATGCACGGCACGGAATGAATATTCAACCTCACAATTAAGGATACACTCTAAATACATCATGGCAGTGATACTAATTTCAATTCTTAAATGATATAAAAATATTATGTCATTGTGAGTTTGATTAATTCTTTTTCTTTTCTCGTTTGTTACATTATCGGTAAATCTAAAAAAAGTATACATAAAATTTCGATTATATTTACTACCGAGACACGGATAATCTAAATACAAATGCGTATACGCGAATTCCGATAACGTGTGGTGCTCTGACCACATTTATTATAATTAAGAATGTACACTCTTTGCTAAGACTTTCTTTGTGTAACCGTAAAGCAATCTTTACTTCAAAATGTATGATAAACAATGCTGATCTCATGAAAGCATTGCCCTTAATAATATCAAAGGATGAAACTGAAAGTGTTGTGACCTCGAATAAAGAGATACCGAGAGTGTATAAAATGTCGACATCAATGATATTTCTCTATGCGTTTATTATATAAAATATAAAAACGATTTCTGCAGATTTAATGATTCAGGTACTACTGTAATGAATCAATGATACAGACTATTTGCATATAGTAGATTAAAAAGGAAAAGAAAAATGTAAAGATATTACTTGATGAATTCCATAACGATTTCTTTCCCGTTTTCGGCACGCTCTTCTTCGCGCGTGAACTATTTTCATTCTGGACAAAGATACAAAGTACATCAATAAAATAGCAACGTATCAAAATATAGTTTTGCATCTATTCGTTTGGTCTATATCCTGAGCTACTAACAGAATGGGGTTCTCTATTATGGTGAACTTTCCTTCGTACGTTAAGTAAAGATGGAAGTACATAGTAAGTAATAGTTTAAGTCTATTTTGTATGGACGTTTCTTGCAGTCTGGGTTAGGTCTGAGCAGTTATTAATAAACCACTCGCAGATCTTTTAAGCTATACTTTAAGCTATTGGAATAATTATCATTAAACGTAACGATGTATTTTTTTGTTTATAATCTGATCGTAAATATGATAATGTTTGCAATGAGAACAAAAAAATTTCTTAACACGCCGACGTGATAATTTGGTAGCTTTTGCTTTTACGACTGTGAACCGCGCGATTTAAACCGAATATACTTGAAGTTTGTTGATTTTATTTTTTTCTTCTTCGGATTCATCGCGACAAATCATAAGCGTATGAGAAATGCCGCACGTGACGGCAGTAATGTATAAACCTTCCAGTGCTTTCACTTCCATTGGAGTGGTCGAGGATTTACGCATTTCGCCAAAACCCTGAAATAAATAAATTAAGGACAAGAAATTTACTTTAATGGCGTTCAAAGGTTTGTAAGTATCGTTATGAAGTTATGTACCAATTCGCCGAATGTAGGACTAGCGCCCCAAGCGATAACCGAATCGTCAGCTGCAACTACTACGCTTGTTTGGGAACAACCAACGCATCTGATTTCCCAGCCAGACAAATCTTGGATTGGTTTTGGATACATATTGGCTTCTCCGGTACGTTTCGTTTGTCCAAACATTAAGGCTGTCCCATGAACATTGATAGCAATACTATATGTACTGCCACAATGCACGGCTCTGACACCTCGATTAGGTGGCTCTAAGAATTTAATTAAACGGGGCACGAACTCGTCTCGTTGCTCGTTGTGACCCAAACGGCCAATACCACCGAATCCCCAAGAAAATGCCCGGTTTTTACTATCAATCGCGACGGTATGATAATGACCGCAACTGAAGTCTGTAATCTCGACGCGATCTAAAGGCGTAACATGGCCGTCTTTCGATCTTTCAACGTAAAAAACGATTCTCTTAGGCACTTTCTCAAAATGAAATGCCATTTTTGTATTTGTTATGAAATATTTCCCATCCGTGTTATGACCTAAGGCTCCATATTCCGGGCTTCCAAACGAGTGCAAACCACCTTTAATGTCTAGGATCATTGAAAATTCTGCACC
Source organism: Colletes latitarsis (assembly GCF_051014445.1). Lineage (NCBI taxonomy): Eukaryota > Metazoa > Arthropoda > Insecta > Hymenoptera > Colletidae > Colletes > Colletes latitarsis. Next base: position 14,005,320 of record NC_135140.1, read on the forward strand.
GCATCCTACTTTCACTATAGGCGGACCAGAATATTTTACTTTAGTGGCCGAGACAATGCAGGCGTCAGTTTTTCCCACGCCGCATTGACCTAATTTATTGTCTCCGGCGGCGAAAACTATGCCACGACTTGTTAAAAATAAGGTATGATTACGACCACAAAATGCTGCTATAACCGTATGCCCCTTTAATGCTGTAACTTCAGTAGGTTCGTCCCGACGTTTCGCATCGCCGACACCTAACTGACCTATTAAAATCATTTCATGAAATAATATACTACGTAACGTATCTTCGTAGAATTAATACAGTGTTAAAAAATTTGTTAAGCCGCACCAAGAGAAACGGTACAGCTTAACAAATTCCAAAGTTTTCAGTTTCTTTGAAGTATGTATTTACTTACATCAGAGTACTTAATTTTAAAGATAAGTCTTGATTACCTTTTTTTCATTTACCTTTATCATTTCTACCAAAAGCAAGGCATCTATTATCCTCGGTAACGATAATACTATGGGAAGCAGCCGGACCAGAGGCAATCAATCTGACCCGTGCGCCGTTGAGGTTTTTAAAAGTATGGGGTGTCCATAAACTGCGTCCTATGTTAACTTTAACTCCTTTCGGTGGAGCTTTGCGACCAGCCATCTCCCAATTTGTAAGACCACACATGAGCAATGTTCCAGGTTTACCCCATCCACCCTGTAACAGAAACACACGACCGAATAGTCAAACAACTTCGTCAAAGATAGAATAATTCTTCAATTTTTGACCTTGTAACCCAAATTATCCATTGACCAAGAAGCTTATATAACTAAATGATATATTTTATTTTATTTTTAATAAGATTATGATACAAAGGATTTAAAGTTTATGATTACTTAGATGTTAATAAAATACGTATTGTTTTAGACTGTCATCAAGTCTTAAATACCAACTATAGAGCTATTCTTTATAAATCCAATAAGCAATTGTTGAGATTCAATAACTCCTACGTTTTAAGCTTTTCCCCGATAACCCAAGAATAATAATACCTTTTCAATTAGTTTGTTATATTCTACTTAATTTCAAAATGAAATTGGTATTTCTTTTAAAAGCTTGAGTATAATCTTTGTGTTTCAAATTCATACAAATTCTGTTTACGTGATTTTTTTATACAGTCTGTTATAAACAAGTTAGTTGTGATCTTCAAACTAGATCAGTTACTTTGTACATGACTTATAATATCTACAGAAGTCAAACATATCAGACCTAATTTAATCAGACATTAAAATTCCAGTTCATCAGAGAAAGTTATGCGCAAGAGCTTGTTAAAAAGTTATGCATTGACTTTTTGATACAATATAGAGCAAGGAGATATATTAAGAATAGAAATAACGATACACGATCTTCTGAAATAATTGTTTTTACTGGCTGTAAAACCCACCAGCGTTGCAAATGCCAACGTTGTTTTCTGACCCGTCGGACCCCAATATACCCTCTACCTGAGATAAACAAGCATGTGAGAAAGTTAGAAGTAATATCACCTCAGGTGGCGGCAATTCTGGAATACTGGAGACATCGGTAAGGTCATCTTCGGCAGCGTCCTCACCGTCAGCATTCGAACCGGTCTCGGCGTCATCGACATCTGAATCATGTTCACTGGAGATGTCTTCTTCGTCGTATTCAACCTTTCTCGATTTTCCACGACTCTTCTTGCTCATCGGAATTTTTCGTTTAGTCGACATATTGGTGGATCCTCTGTTTAAAATTTATTAACGATTAGAAAATCGGTTCCGCGGGACGCAAATACAATGACATTTATCGATGTAATGGCGCTGAGACCTGTACCGTTCGACAAATGGACAACAAAAACGCGGCCATCTGGCGCTCAAAAATCATAATAAAACCATGCTCCAGTGATAAGTACAAAGCAAACTCGAGTTTATGATTGTAAATCGCCGAGGGCGCGCTCCGTGTTCCGTTCATTTCGAGATTCGCGGAACGCGGAAATTGGACCACGATTTGTGCAACACATACACGCTAAAAATGAAATTTGTAACGTTATTATAATCATTGCTTTTCTATTGTATTAAATTAGACCTAGCCGAAGTTTATTTCAATCGACCTTAGGTTCTTCATTTGATAAATTAATAGCGAATTAAAATACTGCTTATTCGAAAAAATAACATTTATTTCTTAAAAGGTCTCCCTACTGTAGGAACTTAAAAAAATCGATTTTTCTTTTTGCCTGTTTTCCGATTAATTATAGTCTGTATTATATACTACGTGTAAAACAAGAAAACCAAAGTAAAGAAAAATTTTTCTTGAAGCGTTTCTGGTTCTTGCTCGAGTCACGCTTCCGTAAATAAATAAGAATAATTGTATTCGAATGACTAAGATTTCGTTTTAAATTCAAGTTTTGTATCATCTCGAATTGCGAGATCTCGTGAAGCTCTAATCAGCTGTCGAATCAGCATACATTTGAAAGCAATGTCATGCTTAATTCGCGTTTTTCTTCGATATATATTCAATCAAATTCGAGAAGATAGTCATTTGCAATAATTCGAATAAAGTATGGTTTAATTTTTTTTAATTTAGTGTAGTCGTAGAGTTAAAGAAGAAATTATTTTCGTGGTGGAATTTGATAATTTTATAAGAACAAAGAGAATTAAAATATTCAAGGTGATATTCGTTACTTTGTGTTATATGATAGAGGTAAAAATATTAGTTTTAATAGTTAAACGTACATTCTAGAAGTATGGTTAAACGTTATTTTAAATACGCATTTATTTAAAATCCTATTTGAATAAATATTTCGAAAGTTTTCAAATTATTTAAAATTTTTATCACAATTTTTTTTTTTATACATTTTCATATATGTATTTTTTACGTTGTACTGTTTCGTCGTAAAGATTTTTAATCCAATTTTGATATTTTAATTATTGAATAGTATATGGAAAGTTGGAGGTTATAATTTATAATTTCAGATTGTCATTATACGCACACTTGCTAGAATGGAATGTTTTAATTTTGAATATTCTTGAATAATTGTAAACTTTCAACGAAATATGTATAATCACAAAGAACTATAAACTTTATGCAAAATATGTAAAATATAAATTAAGGTTAGGATTTACAAATTTTTAATTTTTCAATGTTTGAACAATGTAACTTGAAGTTACAATTGTATACTTCAAAATTAAAAATATTTTTTAAACAATTGACAGTTAAAAATGTAAAAATTGTTAATGGTATTATTTTCTGGAATATTATTGTAATACAAGGTTTAATCTTTATTTTAGATTCTCTTGACCGAAGATGGAATTCCCAAATTTAGGTGAACATTGTTCAGAAAGCAGTTGCAATCGATTGGACTTCTTGCCAATGAAATGCGATGCGTGTGCTTCAATATTTTGTACAGAACACGTATCATATATTAATCATAGCTGTCCGAGCGCATATAAGAAAGACTTTCAAGTTCCAGTATGTCCTCTTTGTAATACGCCAGTACCTATAAAACGAGGCGACCCACCAGACATTGCAGTAGGACAACACATTGATAACGAATGCCAATCAGATTTAAGAAAACCTGGCCAGAAAATATTTTCAAATAGGTAAAATATTGCGATTATAAATTTCATTTAAAATACAACTTCATGATAAATACGTTTACTACAGAAGTTTAAGTATTAGTATGTCATCAGTTTTCTTTTTCAGATGTTCGTTCAAAGGTTGCAAAATCAAAGAAATAGTTCAAGTACGTTGTTCCGAATGCAGTGAGAATTTTTGTTTAAAGCATAGACATCCAACGGACCATACATGCGTAGGCCAGGAAGAAGCCATTCGAAGAAAACGACTCGATGCTGTAAAAAATAATATGAAAGCTAATAAAAGAAATGGTGAAATTATGAAGAGTTACCAAGGCAGTATGAGCGAAGATGAAGCTCTTGCTAGGGCTCTTCAGGCTTCCATGCAGGACGAAGATGCAACAGCTACCCACCGACCGCTCGAGGCTGTACCTTCCGGAAATAGAGATAAATGTAGGCTTTTTTAAATCTTTCCATTTTGTACAACTTTTCAAAACACTCGATGTACATTTTTCAGCCGCACAAATCTAGAGAAATTGTTACTTTTTTCTGAAACTTTAATCTTTTGTTTGTGATAAGGAACAAGTTGAAACAATATTTACTACCGTTGGAACAAAGTTGACCGCACTGGACAAAGTTGGGCAAATTTTATTTGCGAAAAACGAATAGAAATTTTAGATCGATACGTAAACTAATTTTTATGTACGTTTTATCGATGAATTCGCTCATAAATTCTATCATTTTTATTCGATATTCAAGAATAAAATTTGCCCAACTTTGGCTTCGAGTTATCGGTAGGTTATGTATTCTTTTTCATGCCGCTTCGTTTCTCATTCCTTCTCATAACTATTGAAACGCACGGTTTCCGTCCCTCGGAGATAGCTTAAAAGTTAGATTCGTACTTGGCGCGATTTGCAGTGAGGATAATGTATTTGAGTGGTCAGTTAAGTTTGTCCCGACTATAGTATATTAATAATTTATAAACTTTCAAGTAACTTCAGCACTTTACAATTTTAAGGAAGTTTTACTCGCGCGGATTCTTAGGACGATCATTACGCAATGTAAAACTTTTTTAAATCACATATCATGATCAATAGTGGAATTAGATTAACACGCATCATACAAGTTATGTAGGAACAAAGTAATGCAACACTCACTAATAGAATATCTTAGTATTTCTTGAATCTCTTTTTGTAAACAAGTAAATGCAACTTCGCAGATAAACGAAAAATAATAAAACTTGCAGGTCAAATACTATTTTAGTTTGCTTTTTATAACAAGAACTATACATATTAAAGGAAGTAAAACGCTTTGTTAATCCAACAAAGTATTTATTATATAGATAGTTTGATAATTGATATACATTTGTTATCTAAGCAAAACGTTTTATCTCGCCAGAACCTTAAGCAATTCTAAATGTACAGAAACGAATGTACATACTCAACGTTTTCAATTAAGATTAAATTAATCGATAATATTGATAATAATTAATTCGAATACAATCAAAATCAAATCACTATCACAATTTTTGTCTTTTAACCTTAATATATTTGTATTCTTCTACTTGTACTTTTTAACCATTCTAATACTAAGTAATTTATACCTTTTAAAAGCTATACTTCTCCATGCATTACTGCTTTGTTAACTGACTTTATATTCGTCTATTCTACTTTTTGAATAAAAAATTGTATTTTAAATCTGCATTTGTTCAATTTTACACTGGCTTTGTAAAATGGTCCTGAGAAGTTCGTTTTTCCTCCGTCTAATATAATTAAATGATATCGTTGCTCAACATTATATTATCTATAATAAAATATTCTTCAAACTCAATAATAATTTGCATAGAAGTAAACACGAATTGCATCGACGATAACAATTAAACGTTGGGGTCCAAATTTTTGATAACGTAACTAATTTTTCGAATAGCCAATGTTAATTGAGTATCCGTGATTTCATAGAAAAGTACAAATCTAACGAACGACTCGGTCAGTGCCAAGCATTTGACAATAATTTTGTCGTCTTCGTTGTCGTCGCGAATTTCTCGTAATCGATTAGCAAACTTCCTCGCGGAAACAACATTGTAATCAACGTTTACGAAAACCATGTTCGTTTGTACGGTACTTAAATCAACCGTGAATATCATCGAATGAATTTCGTTTATAGAAGAGGCGAGACGGAAAGCTCTCCTGTGATCGTCTTTTAATATTGAAATTGTGTCTTCGAGAGCCACGAGCCCGGCCGCGCCAAGAATACCGGCTTGTCTCATTCCACCACCCAATACTTTCCTCGTTCTTCTCGCTTTAGTAACAAACTCCTTATTTCCGCAAAGAAGAGAACCCACCGGAGCACCTGAATAAAAAACAGTTGCCCCTCAAAAAAATAATTAAACCCCTGTAAGCGTGGTTGCTAAGAGACCGACGGTCTTGTCGTTTGTCAAGAAATAAAATCAACCATTTTATAACTAATAATCGTGATACCGCAATAAAGACAGATTACACCATCAAAGAGAAAAGATATACCTAAGCCTTTGCTGAGACAGAATGTCACGGAATCGAAGCCCGAAACGATTTCCTTCGCGGATATTTCTGACCCTACAGACGCGTTCCACAATCTTGCCCCATCCATATGTAACTTTAAATTGTGTTTCTTGCAGAAAGTCACCAACTCCTCGATCCACCTTTGCGGAACAATCTTTCCATTCAATGTATTTTCTACAAGAACCAGTTTCGAAATTGGCTCGTGGTGTCGGTCTTTTCGGAGTTTAGATTGAAGTTCACCAAGATCGAACGTGCCATCAGAATTGTTCCGCAACGGTCTGAGATTTACACCCGCGATTTGAGAAGCACCGCACTGTTCGTGTAGCAAACAATGCGCGGAATCACCGCAATACGCCTCGCAGCCTCGCATTTCGCAATGATTCATTACTACAATTCCATAAAATTTCATCATTAAACGAATCAAACGATAGTTAACTTAAATAATCATACAATCTTTACATAAATGTTGTTTGAATAAATAAACATTAATACCATCTACAATGATAAATTGCTTCAGGTAGCCGTAAGTCCAACTAACCACCCTCATGATGGAATGAAATTAAAGAATACAGAAAGTATTCTCTAACACTTCTGCTTTTCTTTTGCTTAATTTATTAGACATTTAATACGTTATACTTACTAGCAATTAAATTACCCATAGTTCCAGAAGATACAAATATTGCAGCTTCCATTCCAACCATTTCAGCTGCTTTTTCTTCCAACTCTAAAAATTTGATCATAAAGATATCAAAATTATAGGAAAATATATTAATATAAATATCAACTTTTACATTATTACACAAAACGTTTCACGTTTATACATGATAGCTTACTTTTCAAAGTTGGATCTTCTTCAAAGACATCGTCTCCAACTTCTGCATTGAACATAGCTTCTCTCATTCTTCTAGTTGGTTTTGTTAAAGTATCACTTCGAAGATCAATGACTACTGCCTGTAAAAACATTTATCAAACATATGAAGGTTCATGATGAAATGTTGATCGTTTAACAAGTTTATATATTTACTCTTACATTTTCATTATTATAAGTCAAATTTGAACGACTGCTCTCCTCGTAATACATGTTCCAATTATGAAATTGCACACTTTTTAAATACAATACTTTCAAGCAATGGAAGACTGTAATAAAGAAAGTCTATTAACACAGTAAGCGATTACAGTTTCTAGATGTAGTTCATACGAGATATTTCCTAGATAAAAAAATGACAGTTTTACATAATTGCTTCGATAACTGCGTCTCGAATCATGCTTATTAATTCAGAAGCATATATCAACGCAAATTCTAACGCTTCGACCGCTTCGTCGAAAAAGTCTATCTATTCGAATTTTTTTCTTGAAATTGCGTAGGATTTCGGGGGTATGTCTATTGACCAAAAATGGTTGTAATTAACCCCCGCAACCGAGAATAATTTTTCCAGAATGATTTGAAATATTTTAATATCTCATACAGAAATTTTCGCTTGAAATTTCATGCGTATGTTTAAAACATTATAACTTCTGAACGGATTGGAGGATTTTAATGTTTCAAAATGCAAACAACGCACATTTTGATGAAGAATATGTAGAAATTCTATGTATATCTATAAGTATTCCATTATTTCAAGTAATAATTCTTTAATTTTATTTTGAATTATTGATCATATCTATCAACTAACGACCCCCGAGCCAATCAGCAGCCAGTTGGTAAGCTCCGATTGGTCGACAGTCGGTCCCAACAAGTTGCAATAGTGCATAAAAACCCGAGCTCCCTGGCGCGACCGCGGGAGACATCCCTCAACCCCCAAGCAAGACGGACCGATAAGAGAAACGAAGAATTTCATTCAAGATTTACATTCAATCAAGATCGAAGACGGCCAAGAAGATGCTAAATGGTTAAGATGCTGCAAAAAAGACAACCTGGGTTTCTTTGAAGATGAAGAAAATTACATTTTCTGAAATATTTCTGAACTCCCCTAATAGGGAACAACTCTGACAATGGATTGAACATCTCTGATACGGAATAACTTCGAAATAAAACTGAATATGATATATTTGCCAATATTGGCAAAAGATATACAAATACAAATTCAATTAAATATTAAATAAACATTCTCTGTTTAAAATTAAGGAATTATTATTTGAAATAATAGAATACTTAGAAAATAAATCGGTTGAAAATAATTTCTAAAGTCTTACTTAATAAACTATATTCAAACGATTTATTTCCAAAGTTTTGTATTATTTCATATAATAATTCTTTAATTTTATAACAAAGAATGTTTATTATTAGTCCTTTTGTAGGCAAAACAGTCTTAATTGATAACTTTCATCATGCATCTCTCTACTAGAGACCAGATAAACTGCCAGGAGTATTGATTTTTTTGTTTCAGTGAACAGCTGAGTAATGCCGACCAGTGCTGCCCACTGGTAGCTACTTGTCGACAAGAAGCAATAATATTAATTCATGTAATTAATGTATGTATTGAATTTACATGTTTATTTTGTTTGAGTTTTGACTTTTATATAGGTAATACTTCGTTGGGTTGTTGTTATTTTTCCACTGATGTTCTACTTTCTTCAATTACTTTGAATTTTCTTTCTGTCATTGTACAGATATTTTACATGACAAAATAATTGAAATGTTTGTAAAATAATAACGTGTACGTTACCGCTCAATGGAAATCATGGAAAGGTAGTGGCACAGACGAGATATACGAGTAGGCCTATATTTAGTACACTCAATGTATTTTTTCGGCCTATTATTCTGGAGCTCTAGAGTCCCATTACCATTTTCGTGTCACTCGCAACATTACCAACTTACGCACACGTTACAACTGTCTGCTATCAGACTAATTCAGTGAATAGTTTCTCAACTGACGAGATGTTAAAATCGTTAAAATCACTTTGGCAATTGTTCGAACTGATGTACAAAAAGACACGTATTAATAAAAATTAACAAATAGAAAATGAGTAATATTACAGATACGGAGGTTATATATATATGTGTCTTGATAAATGTAAAAATTGATTTATAACAATGTTATCAGATGGCAGACCAGTGCCCAGTGTAAGCTTACCCCACCATTTACGCACACCAATCCACAGCCATGTGTACGTGAGCTTAGGTGCTTTGGACAGCTTCGGGAATTCAAGAAAGAAGGCGAATGTGAGCCTTTCTTTCTTGCTTTCGAAACAGCATCCAATTTGTATCAACCTGCATATGATTTTGAGTTTCAACTGCCTAGGCATTTGTATTTTCCAACCCATGTATAGCTATTACACATACAGGAGGTAAAGAATAAATCTATCGTTAGTGGGATGAACGCTATCGCTTTATCACGAGTGTCTTGTAACATGAGATACATTCTTCCAAAGTGGAACAAAATGTTAAAAAGATCATGCATCAAATTGTACGGGGATCCTCGTAAGAAGGCTTTAATCTTCGTAATGGTTTTAATGAGCCGATGATCAACAATGACTAGCTTATGGTCACTGGTGGTCAACAGTGAGATTGACCACCATCAAGGTCAGTAGTCCAGTGAAGATCCAGAAATGGTCGAGAGGTGGGACCAATCGAAATACCGTTGTTCTTTAGACCAAGCGGTTCTTAACTCTTCACGTTGACATTTTCTCCCCACTCTTCGACTTCCCCACTCGAAGACTACCGCTAGACAAATTCTTCAGTACCCCTGGAGCATCCAGGGGGATTCGGTCTCGCGGGCCTAAGCCAGGCCATTCGAGGAGCGCTGACCTCTGGGGACCAGGACTGACCAGGACTGACCAGGAGTGACCAGAACTGACCACTACTGACCACTACTGACCAGTGCAGATCCGACTACTGACCACTACTGACCACTACTGACCACTACTGACCAGTGCCGGACCGTGATGACCACTGGTAAGAACTATTTAAAATTGCTCTCCCCACTTCTATTTTGTCGCGTGATACCAATTGAACGTTATGGAACTGTCTATCGCTCTGACTAAATTACGAATCGTTTCTTATGTTACAGCTGGACCTCTGGTGCTTCCTTGGTAATGGTAACTAATGCTCAACAAGTAGTAAGCCCACTTTACTTATTTATATTTTGTTATCACAAAACTGACCAGTTTATTTTATTTGTTTGGTCATAATTCAATGTTGTTTGACTGTCCGGTTCTAGCTGATTATTATGTTTCCTCCTCTACTCTAATTCCTCCTCTATTTCTACTACTGCCTTATTTTTTGAATTGACATGATTGTATTGAATCATATACCATTTTCGTTTGTATATTATTTTATGGATTTTAATGTCACTAATTAGAATAGGATTTTTATTCTTGTGCTATTTTGCTCAGACATTTTGTTTAATTCTTGGATATTTTCACTCTTTGATTTCATCGTTGGATTTTCAATTCTGCTCCATCTTTGTTTCTGTTCGTCTTCGTTGGTATGGTTCTTCCGATAATTTTTGTAATCGTTTGCTATTTTACTTCGACATTATCTCTCCTTCTTTTTATCTATCGTTACGCAAGTATAGGTAGGATACTTTGTATCATGTGTAAATTTTGTACATTTCCTTAGGTAGGTTTAACATCGACGATCTTATAGATTTTCACTCTTCGGTACATCAGCACGACAAATTATTTCATCGCTTTGTCTAGTTTGCGTGGTGTTTATTAAATTTCCTTTCGTATGTCACTAATATGGGTATCAATTTTAGTTTCAGATTATTTGCAGGGACATCGAAGACGCCACAGCCGCCGAGGGACTTTTAATTCTAAGTCGATTAGATTTAAGCTTCGTCGCGAATCTTAAAATTAACGTCGAAGATTTCTTTATTATATGTATCTCCGCGTCCTACCAAGCAATTATTCAATAAGTAGCTTCTCTCGCTCGTTCCCTCGTTCCTAGCTTCGGTCACCGCTGTTTCATCGATTGAAACATGTGATCGGCCGTGCATCTGGTCCGAAAGATCTAATCGCCTTCCCTTGGTAAGCTTGATTGAGGGAAAACGGCACTTCGCTGGAAGGTGTGGAGTTTCCGTATTCTGCGGAAACGCATACCTTCCAGCGGAAGTCGACCCTGTTTCAGGTACTCTCTCTTTGTCAGACAGCCTAAGTCGGGTCCTTCGGGCTCCCGGCGGGTTGCGTTGGAGAAATGGAGACCTCGACTCGGGGTTGCAGTTCTCTGTTTTCTTGTTGAGATCGAGTTAGCAAGGGCAGTAGGTTCGATCCTCGGATCTGCTGCACGGTACAGCATCGCGTCGCGTCGCGTCGCGTATCCCACGATTTAGCTTCATACCTCTTTTTAACCACATAATTGCTTGGTACAAGGAACTTTGTTTCCTTCTATCGTCCGAATTTTAGCTTCAACTTGACCAGACTTGAGCTTCGACGTTAATTTTAAGTCTCTAATGTATCTGCGTATGCCAAGTAATTATTTAACAAGTAGCTTCTCTCGACTCGTTCTCTCGTTTCTTGCTTCGGTCACCACTGTTTCGTCGAACGAAACATGTGATCGGCCGTCCAGTTTGTCCGAAAGATCTAGTCGCCTGCCAATGATAGATCGATTTCTAGAAATAGAAATCAATCTACCAAGGGCAGTGTGGATTCGATCCGAAGATCTGCTGCACGGTTCAGCATCGCGTCGCGTCGCGTCTCCAACAATTTAGCTTCATCCCTTTTTAAACAAAATAATTACTTGGCATGACTAATCTAGTTTCTAAGGATGTAAAAGGGAGATCGATGGAACTTGGATTCCATCTATCTCCCTTCGGGTCTCCACTCGCAGCAACCTCCACGTGGTGAGACCTGGTAATCGGTGTTACCCACGATAGAAAAGTTATTCTTCGTGGGTAACACCGAGCTAATGGCTGCGAATTTAGAATTGTTTCTTGATATAATAAACGAATTTAGATTTATAGTTAGGCAGGTGTTTGGTTAACCATTATGTTAGGTAGGTTATTTCTATTTGAAGACAAATTCTTTTGAAAATTCTTTCAACTCTCTTCGTTGGTTGTGCATCTTACATTGATTGCACTTTCGTTTGTTTCTTCTTTGACCAACGAATCGGTTAGGGCGGGTCTCCATTCACAGTAACCTCCACATGGTGAGATTCAGAAATAAATTTTAATCTCTTCCATAGTCAACTCACATGTATTGCGCAAACACTACAGCTGTTTGCCTATCAATACTAATTCAGTGAATAGTTTTTTAATTGATCGCCATCTATGAGACGAGGATGCTAAAATCACCTCCGAATTTTCAGGTCGGTATGGCAGTAGACTGAGCCATGAAAGTCCATAAGGTGAAAGATCTACTGGTATACTTCGTCTGTGGTAGTAGACTCCTATCAGGAGAGAAATGTAAAAAAATCATTATTTATTTGTAACATTACCACACACTGTATATTAAAACGTCCTCATTCGTCTTGCTTTTTTTTAATCCCCTCTAAATTCATTTCTGCTATTCATGCCATAGAATTTTATGTTTAATTATTGTTCTTTAAAAACCTGAGTCTACAGTCTGAAGTAGTTTGAACTACAGTCAGCTGAGGCTAAGTTTGTAACTACGCAAGTGCGAAAACAATGGCCGATTTATAATATTGATGTCACCGAACTCAACATAATTATTACTTATTTCTGACAATTCTTGTATTTAATAACTAATCTAAGAGGTGATAAAAATGTACGAGCAATCAGTTTACGATATGGCATATAATGGTAAAGTTGCAGACGTTAAACATCTTCTGACCGAAAATGAAAAACTAAAAACAGCCAAGGATGACGTAGGAATTATTTGTTCAAAATATTTTTCATGTTATGTTGTCATTTTGAAAAGATGTTTTTTTTAGAATGGACGAATGTTAATTCATTGGTCAGCACTTGGAGGCCACGATGATCTGGTTCGGTTTTTATTATCAATCGGAGTACCGGTAGATCCTACCGACGATGTACGTATGTATATCTTCTTATTCCTGACAACAAAAATGAAGCAACTATTGATATATTGTTATAAACAGTAAAACCTTTAGGAGGGACCTACAATATTAAAGTCCAAGCAACAGGAATCTATAGACTAATTTACTTTTTAAAGTAACTGTTTGATTAAGCAGATCAATTAATGAAATACCTCAATTTCAATGTTTAGATGGACATGACACCATTAATTTTGGCAGCATCAGCAGGTAGGGATAAAGTTGTTAGTACCCTACTAAATGAGGGTGCAAATGTTAATGCTAGGACTCAAACTGGTCATTCAGCACTACAATATGCAGCATCAAAAAACTGGATATCCATATGTACTGAATTGCTGGAAAAAGATGCAGATGTTAATATAATGGATAACTATGGTGCTACTCCATTGCATAGAGCTGCATCAAAGGGCAATACTGCAGTTGTAAAACTTCTCATTGAAAATGGAAAAAATTTAAACATAGGTTAATATAACATAATAATTGGCATTATTAATTAAATCTGGGTAAACAGTCAAAGATATGACAAGTAACATTTTTCTATTCATGTTGAGTATTTTAATTGATTCTAAATAATAAATTTAATTCGATATTGTTAGTTCCATAAAACATCAGATCATTGTATAAGCAATGTTACATTTTTATGTTAATTTTAACCATAAGTTTTCCCGATCGCGTTCGATCTGTATGCAATGGTATATTAGTATATCGCGATGAGACGTAGTTGTTAGGTTTTGTATTTAAAAACAGAAGGTTTTAAATCTTTTCATTATCTGCAATTAAAAATTTTTTTTTTGTTTAATCTCGCCAATTCGTAATATGCTTATGAAGATATGATAAAGATCTGCGTACATTTTCGTTTAAAAATCGTTCCGATTGTTTTCAGATGTTAAAGACATTTCTGGCAACACTCCACTGCATTTAGCCTGCGAAGAAAATCGCGTCGACGAAGCTAAACTATTGGTCAAAAACAACGCTAACATGTTATCAGTAAACAAAGAGGAAATGACTCCTTTGGATCTTGCACAACCAGGATTGAGACGACAACTGAAAGAAATAAAGGAAATTGTATCGTAAATAATGAAGTGAAGTTTTAATGTCATTGGTTCAGTGGTGTTCAATTTCTGCCCCTTTCTAAAATCACAAGGCAAAATGTTCTTGAACTTTCATATTATGGAATACATTTTGATGAAATGAATTATGTATATTAATAATATATTAAATTTTTATTTCATCAGTGCTTTTATTAAATTAGGTCAGAGGTAAATACTTCTAATGTATATGTTTAAATTGGTAACGAGATCGACAATATGGCAAATCATGTATAAGCACTTGAAAATATACAGAAAGCGAATGTGATCAAATGTTTAAATCTTGGGATATAAATTTTCTTTTTCTCGCATTTTCTCATTTCAATAACATTGTAGCATTTATACTTTCCGTTATACATAGGTATAAATAATGCTAAACTAATAAATAATCGTATTGCTTTATTCGTTAATCTGTTTGTATTGAATATTTTGAGACTGTAACTTATTTAATTTTGAAATTTTTTGCAACGAATAATACTATATTAGTAATTCATTAACCGCTAAATAAATAATCAATTGAATATCACTGACCGAGTAACAATACTTCTTATCGTTCAGTTTTCAGCATTTATTATGCCCTTCCTCTCAACATGCTTCAGTGTCATTAATGTTTGATTCGTATCTATATAAAATGTATCAAAAAAGTTTATTATTTCGCTGGTCAAACCTTATTTAACTTCCTACTGCTCCCTTCCTCTCTTTTTATCACTTTTTTCATGCTAATCCATTCCAAACCATGTGAAAACTCGTATTCTTAGAAAGATGGATGATCGCTTTGACTTCTGAAATAAATTGCTTAAATAAAACGCACCAAAAATCGAGAGTAGACACCCTCTGCGCTTATTCGTATGAATATTACAGCGACTCGCGAACAACGCGAGATAATTACATTTTTATTTTCGCTTAAAGAAATTTTGGATGATTCATAAAAAATATGTTTATTGGAATATTAACTATATAATTAATCCTGGTAGACTACTCTACCTCATTGACTATTTTAAGTAAATGTTATTCTCTTTCAAATAAAAATATCGTTATTTTTAATACATAAAACTTTGAATAATCTTAAACTGAAGTCTGCTGTAACTGAATTTAAATAAATAAAAGTTATATAAAACTTATCAACCCTTTTACTGCAGTGTGCGTGTAACTAACCGGCTCATACAGATTTTAACGAACTTGTTATGGGATCCAAGGTTTATTCCTAATGGAATACCTAATGAAACACCTTGTGTATAATATTAGATATGGTCGAATATATTTGGAAAATTCCACTCGCTTGGTATATGTAAATAATCGTCCCATTTTAAAAATAAATGTAAAAATATATTTTGAACTATAAGTAATGTAATTTCACTTTGTTCTTTTCATATAATTGAGTGATGTTTATCACGATTATTTACATACACTGAACGAAAGTAATTTTTCCGAAGATATAGATCTACAAGGTCCTATTAAAATTCATTGAAGTCTGAACGAGTCAGTTCTGGCTCTACTAAAATTCATTCAAGTTGGTAATAAAAAAAGATCATGTAAAGTATGTGTATTTTTCAACTTTACATGACATAAATGTAAATATTGAAATTTATTCAGGGTGTAGATACAAACCTCTGGCAGCAAAAGGATTAAATAATAGAAATCAGTTTATCACTATTAATATACACTATTTTAAGTAATTAAAAGAAAAAATTAACGGAAAACTGAACGAATCTCAACCATATTCAAGATATTCGTCGGTTCAGTATAATATTTACGGGTTTTAAATTCTTTTTACACTAATACGTAACTAATTGACAATGAAAATAATAATTATTATACTATTACGTTATAAATAGCAGTTAATAAAGTATATTTTTTATAATCAACCAAATTTTCAGAAGAAATGAAATATCTTTATGTAAGATGTTGTCAATGTTTTAGCGGTGATCTAATTGCGTGTACGTTATAAAGAATTCTGAGACTCGGATATTCTTTTTACGTTTTCGAACCAAAAAGGGTACGAATAAAAATCTTTCAAAGTTTTTAATTTCAATCTACTAACGCATCGTCGACGTTCACGTTTTCATCTCGACAGACATAATCGTTACAGTATCCTTCTCTATTCATGACGTAACTTACTTATTAACTAAATCTGTAAAAAATGTATATAACGTTCGTTACATTTATTTAAAAGATTTTTCAGATTTAATTATAATAGTTACGTGGAGAAAATAATTATCCGCGATGTATTAAGTGGCAGTTCAGTTACGAATTTGAAAAAACCGACTAAAAAAATCACTAGAAACTTATTTAGCGTAAAAAAGACCAGGCCGGGTTTGCCCATATACAATCATTTAGTCGTATCAAAATATATTACAATCCTGAATACATATATTCAGAGTTGTAATATGCATACAAAGTGTTTCAAAACGATGAGACGAACAGAAACGTGCAAATTTATCATTTTGAAATCCGAGGCTTCGTTTTTGAGACGAAGCATTTGAAGCTTTTACACGCGAGAACATGTACATTTGTTTTCTCACATGTAAAAGTTTTAACTGCTATTTACTTTTTGCAAGTGAAATTTGCATATTTTGGCTTGACTCATCATTGATACACCATATATATATATTATACACAGTGTATAATAAGGCGTGTTACATCCAGGAAACAGTAATAAAGTATAAAAGATTCTTATTATTTCCACATGATCATTGGTTGCAATATTTCTAGATATTTACACATCAAAACCAATTATTAGACTTTCTACATGTATATTCGACTTTGATGTTTAATCGTTTAAAAATACATAATAATGTAAAAACTATGAACAATATTGTTTTCAGTACATTGTTTCCTGTGTGCAGCATACTTTACAGAATACATGCTCTGTGTATACAGGGTACGTTGTTAGAAATCGTAATACAACCGACAAAATTTTTTCGTGCAAAAACAAATTATAAATGTGAAATAAAATTTGTTCATGTCAGGCTTCAATTTTGGGATCAATTTCGAATATTCTTTTCCCAATGAGCATACATACGATATACATATACATATACATATACATATATGAATCGTTTACAAGCTAAAGGGATTAACTCCACCATTTAAAAACTTTTTAAGATTCTTTTACTCTTCGCAAGGCTGTAGTCGTTCGCATACTCGACGAACCTTTGAAATTAGATTTTTCGATGACAAAGCCTAGCATGGAAATATTTTAATTTCAATTTAATTTTATTTTTACACGTCTCTTTTTTGGTTGAATCATGATTCCCGACGTACTTTGTATATGTGTACACATATATACGCGTAAATATGTATAATAATCGCCCGTTAAGCCTCTTTTTGTCCCCAAGTTCAAAGCCAGGAATATCGTACAGAACAATCAAAACGTAAATGTAATAATTGAACTTTATTTTGTACGTTCGATTTAATTCCAAATGTTGTTAACAGACTGTGGATGTTTACGTGAATACAATCTTACAAATACTCTGTATTATTTTCCGATGACCGAAAAGGAATGATTTTTTTTATTTCAAAGTTTAGCGTTTACTTTTGGTCAAATTTGGGCAAAAAGAGGTTAATGATGCGTTTTCATCGAATGCATAAGAAATGCATATGTTGTAAAAAATGCACGTATAAAAACTGTTGTTTCTTCTCCCCTTCTTACTCACTTTTATTTTGCGACGTCCAAAAATTCCACTTCAAATGCATCGAACGATACATTGAAATATCGCTTTTTTTTTTTATTAAAACGTAAGTAGCGGAATTAAAGTACTTTCTTGAAAAAATTTTAAGAAACCTCAACGTAATTCGTTGATTTGGAAATGTTGATCTTTGTCTTTACCATATTTGCGAGTTCGTGCATGCAAATAACACTGTCTCAAGAACTTTTATGATTTTTTCTCGGGACACTTGAAATCAAAGAGTTTTTGCCGTACGATCCGATTTTAAATACCAATTGAAATATCTCAATCGCCGATTTCCGGTTCGTTCTGACAAGTAAACCAATTCGTTCGAAAATAAATGAAAGACCAAGAAAAACAAAACAGATAAACTTAAACAACGCATAAAGAGTGAAAAGGACCCTTTTCAAAGTAGTTCCTCCGTATGCAAGGTACTTATCCATATAATTTCCGGATCTTTGAATATACTTTGTATTATGAAATAGATTGTCTTAAAAAGAGCTTCAAATCTTTCAATCGGATATTTCTATTATTTCATCATTGTTAGTGTTGTTTTAAACTTGCTCCGTTTCAAGCACTTCAAACGACGGAAGGTATGTCTAGACATTTCAGTTATTGTTGTTATTGTAGTTTCGATATCTCGGAACGATACCTAAATTGCCCATCGGTTGCTTGATTATTAAAAATAATCACAAAGAACGTGTACCATTCTTCGCGATAAAAATAAAAACTGTGATAATAATAATAATAGTAATTAATGATATAACTATAATATAATTATGATAGAATTAATGCTGCCTAAATGCGGTGTTACTTCGTTATTGATTATGCAGCCCCAATAATATATATTTCTAGTCTGAATCTTACCCGGCGAAGTAGTAGCATTTCTTTCACGAAAAAATGACGAACATGGTCTAGAAAAAGTATGCAATTATAAAAAAAAAAATTCTTAAGATAAAGCTAGTACAAAGTATGGCATCCCAGCACTGTTAATACTCAGTGACAGTAACGTTAGAGTCCTTATTCATGGTACAAATATCCCGTGCGCCTGGCATGAAGGATGTTCGGCGCAAATTTACCCTTAAATCGCTTTCATTGAACATTATTATTGTTGACGACGCGGATCTTTAATAAACCTATTGATTATAAATTGAAAATAAGTTTTATCGTGTGTGTCTCTCATGTTTCATCGTATCGTAGAGAAAGTTCGTCATTTCTTGTGTAGTTCCGAAAGTACGAAGGTAAAATACTACTCGGTACGGCCCTGCCGGATCTCTTATGTACAGAAGAAAGCCGTCTTCATCTAATGGTATCGTTGGACGCGTATAATTCGTCTCCCGATCTCGGGAAAGCGAGTTCTTTGTTTGGAACTCGATTTTCGTCGAAGCGAGTGTCGCGTGCACCTCTTGGACCTTGGTTTTTTTTTATTGATTTCCTGCGTTGTGAGAGTTCAATAAGTGGCGTGTTCTTTCGTTCAGTTGACAGTTTCCTCACCATCGATGCTTTCGTCCTGCGTCGTCGAATCGTCGCCGGAGCCACCGGTTTGAACAGAACCACGTTTCAGACGCGTCGAACTAAGGCTTATCGGAGGCCCACCTCGTCTGTGGAACAAAATTAAAAAGCAATTTTTAATCAAACATCAAGATATATCAGAACAATACAAAACAATTCTTGACAACGAAGACTTTTAAAAATATTCTAAAGACTGTTTCCCAGTTGTACAAACACCAGCCGTGACGCCATTTTATTAGCTTTAGATATTCTGTGATCGTTTAAAATGCAAGAAGAAATATTCATTTCATTATCTAGAAATACTATCTCTAATAATTTTTGAAACGCATTTTTAATCATACATCCACCAGTTTAAAGAGAGTAATTTAATTCTAATAAAAATTAAATTCTATGGCTAAAGCAACCTATTTTAATGCAAGTTTTAAAATATCGCGGCACAATTGCAAATAACGAACAATTTTAGAGTATTAAAAATAACTTAATTGATAAACTAACCAGGACTTATGGGATTCTTGAAATCCAAATAGTTTTTCTGTTTGTAACGTTATTTTCATGTGCTGTATCAACTTTTCTTTTTTCCTTGACGCCTAAATATTTGAACTAATGTTTATTATGGAAAATGTCATTAAAAAATAAGTAAGGAGCAAGTAACATCAACCCTAAACTTTTATAAAATCGTATTTTTTCTAGCACAAGCAGCGTAATTTTCATTTCTATCTAGAAATCTTAGATGTTGTGTCTTTCTAATTCTATACTATTTAAAAAGTTGAAACACAATAATAAATACTTTGCTTATATAATCGATTAAATGCAATAGCAGATCGCCGATTCTTACCTTAATTTGTTTTTAAGGTTTGCGATCTCTCTGGCTAGCTCTTCCTGAGATTCTAACATATCGTCCATTTCTCTCTGTGCTTTCCTCTTTATAGCTTTATGCCTGCTAATTTCTTCTTCCGCCTCGTCGAGTTGCCTCTTCAAAGCTTTCATTCTTGCATTTACTTTCTCTGCTTGTTCCTTGTATTGGTCGGAATTTCTTCTTTCATCCTCCAATTGTAAACTTAACTCCTTTAATTTTTTCTCTAACTTTCTATTAATCTTTTGCTGCGCGAATCTCTCCTTTGCTTCAGTTTCCAATTGTTTGTCAAGATTATTAATCTTCGACTCTAATTGTTGCATGGTAGCTTTTGTCTTTGCCCTTTGAGCAGTCTCCAATTCCGTTAGTTTTGCCTTCAGTTCCTTATTTTGTCTTTCCAGCAACAATTTATGCGATTCCAATTTCTGCGTAGTCGACCTTTCGGTTGTCAGATCGTTCGTCAGTTGCTCAATATTTATTTGAGCTTTTCTAGCTCTGTCCATTAGCAATTCGCCATTGGACTGCTCTTCTTCCAATTCCTCTTCTAATGTTGCGATTCTAGCTTCTAGTCTTCGTTTTTCGTCCAACATCAACGTACCTTTGTTAGCATTGTTATTAAGTTCCTCTTGCAATTCATCTCTCTCGTTCTCTGCAGCTCTTCTTGCTCGTTCGCTGCTGGCAAAGTCTTCGGTTAACTGCATTAAATCCGCCTCTAAACTTTTCACTTTTCGTTCGGTTTCCTTAGCAGTTGCCGCGAGTTCATCTCTCGCGGCTCTGGCCTCTTCGGTTTCCCTGGTGCAATCTTTCATTTGCGCTTGAAGTTTCTTCAATTGTTTCAATGCATCTTCTTTCACTTTATTATGCATCTCCAATTGCTGTTCAATGTCTTTGTAATCTGCCTCCATTTTCTTCCGTTGCGCAATAGCGGCAGCTCTTTGTTTCCTTTCGTCCTCTAATTCTGCCTCAAGATCGCGTAATTGTTTCACCAATCCTCTTCGCTTTTCCTCAGCCTGTTCCTCTTTAGTTTGCAAGTCTCGTTCAAACTGTGCTCTTAAAGCTTGCATATTCACTTCTAAACGCAATTTTGCGTCTTCAGTGAACTGCAACTCGTCTTCAAGCTCCTCCACTTGAGAACGTTGCTCTGCTAATTGGGATTCAAGGGCACGTTTCGCCTTTTCGAGTTCGTGCACATTTTTGTCCGCTGTCCCTTGATTATTTACGAGTTCGTCGAGTTCCGACTGCAGACCTCGGCGAACGCGTTCGAGTTCTTCGACTTTTTCGTTCATTTCGTCAAGTTCACGAGTCAAGGATAGAACACGAGTTTCTTTTTCACGAGCTTCACGTTCAGCAGCATCGCGTTGTTCAGCATATTGTTCAGAGACCGCTTTTTCTTCGGCTAGAACCTTGAAAATGATAACGATAACGATAGATATTAAGATGAAACAAATTTTAGACATCTATTACATTAATTCTACTACTATACTGTACAGATCGCCAGAACCAAAACATATTATTATTTGTGCGTCTCAAAGACATGGGAAAAATGTAAAAAATGCTTTGAAAATTTTCCTTGCAATTAGAAACAAATGAGACAATTAATGTTTTGGTTCCAGTGAGATTCTTATATAAAAAATAAATCAAGATTCTTGTAGTATTTGAAACTTTTCATCGAAAATTAAAACCCTATGGGCCGATCCTGCGCTAGTTATAGTCAGAGCTCAAACTTTCCCAGAAACAGTTGCTTTTAAGTTATATAAAAATTCTAAAAAAAAGTTTACATATTTATTTCATAATTTATAAATGTTTCACAAACCGACTAACACATTAAATGTTGCTCTAGCGCGAGACCGATCCTCGGGATGATAACAAATTACCTACGTACAATTTTAGAAATAAATAATTAATAAAGATAATAATATTAAAAACTCACAGAAAATTCCTCAAACTATCGTTAATAATAAAAAAGGTAACAATTTTATTAATCTTCAATTAATATAACATTTAAGCATAACAGTAACTACTCCACCATAATTATTAAATAATGTCTAGATTATTAGGAAAAAATAAGCGATTATTGTAATTCTGATAGTACACAAATATTAAAAATTAATTCTTCTATAGAAATTTATACAGCTTAGTTAAGTAATACTTCAGAATGTAAAAATAAACCTAAGAAAAAGAATGTTGAGTAAAAAGTTTCTGGGCAAATATTAAAAAATTATTGCTATTATTCGTGATTATCGTGAACGACATCAAAACTAAATAATATTATTTCTAACATTTTGGACGCATCGATTATATTTCGAACACTATTAATGTGAAAAATTTTGTAAAATAAAAAATTAAAAATAATCGTAACGGACCCGATTCGACTTGTAATCGAGGTCAATTGTAATTATATTTTTAACTATTTATAACTTTTAAAAATTTTATTTAATTTTTCAAAACATGCAGTTAAATTATAATATCAAATAAAATACCTTGTCGAAATTTTTCTGCTTTTTCTCCAATTCCAACACCTTGGCTCTTTGTGTTTCGAGCTCGATAGTACTATCTTCCAATTCTGCCTGAATTTTCTTTTTCGATTTATCCAATTTGTCGTTAGCAGCTTGCAATTCTTCAACTTGCCTTTGAAATGCTTCGATATCTTTCATACACCTTTTTCTAGCTTCTTCCAATGCCGTAGCAGCTTCGGCCTCTTCTTCAGCCTTCTTCTTAGCTTCTGCTAATTGTACGTTTAAGCCAAGGACCTATTTAAAATAAATATGCGTATTAAACTTTTTATTTCTACACGTTATAGGAGGAAATTATACAATATGTGAACGCGAATCTATAATATAATCATATAAAAATAAATAAAGCAACGATAATTTTATTAAGCATATCTTCTAAAATCGTTTATCTATTGTTCAATTGAAAAATTTAATTAATGATCTTACATGTTTATCTAAGGCTCTCTTCGCTTCCTCTTCCTCTTCCAGTTGATCGTGTAGACTTTCTTTTTCACTCTCCAGTGTTCTTAATTTCGAACTTAGGGCTAATTTTTGTCTCGTTTCCTCTTCAAGTTGCTGCTGAAGTTCCGTGAACTGAGATTCGCAAGTCGCCGATGCCTTCAAGGCCGCCGAAGCTTTCAATTCTGCTGTTTCCAGTTGCTGCATGATACTTTCGGATTCTTGTTGTAATTTCGTCACTCTTTCCACCAATTCCTGTCTATTTCTTTCGATTTCAGCCAATTTTGCGTTCACTTCGGCGAGTTGTTGTTCAGCCTGTTTTCTCCTTCTATCCGACTCTTGTCTGCTGGCGCTAACAGACCTAAGTTCCGATGCCAAGTCAGCATTTTCAGCTTCGAGAGTTGCTTTTGCTTTTTCCAAAACGGCTTTAGTCTTCTTCAAAGCATCCATTTGCTCGTTCAGGGCTGTCAATTCCTGTGTATGTTTATGACGCGTATCGGCCATTGTTGCTTCATGAACGGACGTCTCTTCTTCCAGGTTCTTCTTCAAAGTTGCCAATTCCTGTTCCCGTTTACTTCTCAATTCCTGTTGCGCGGCAGTCGTGTCCAAAGAATCTAACAATTCATTCTTCAAGGCTTCCAATTCTTCGTTTAGGTCGCGCTTCAACTTTTCTGCCTTGCTTCTCGCAGCTTTTTCCGCTTCCAAATCTTCCTGAAGTTCAGCCAACTGAGACTCTAATTCGCGTAGAGCTTTTTGGGCTTGAGCTTTCGCCGCTCCTTCCTCGTCCATCTTCGCCATTACTTGATTCAATTCTTCCTCCCGTTTACCAAGCTGAAGTTGAAGTTCTTCTACCTGCGCCTTCCTTTCCGCAAGTTGTTCCTTTAAATCTGACACCTCAGTTTCTATTTTCCTCTTCGATCTATCGACTTCTTGTCTCTGCTGATGATCTTTTAATAATCTCTCTTCAAGATCGGCGATCGTTGCTTCGTGTTTGGCTTTCAATTTTGATAGATGTTTCGCTTTCTCCTCTTCCTCCGCAAGCGTCTGCGACAAATCGTTCGCCCTCTCTTCGAGAATCTTCTTTTCCTTTAATAATTTCTGATTCGTATCGTCGGAAAGCGCAAGATCTTCTTCGAGTTTCTTAATTTTTGCATCGCATTGAACTTTTTCTAATTGCAACTTTTGCCTAGCGGCCTCTTCCTCTTCCAACTGTTCCTCAAGATCGCTTATATTCAACTGCAATTTCTTTTTCTCTTGAGTTAACGCGGCGCTTCTTTCCTCCTCTTCCTCTATTCTTGCCTCCAAATCGTGAAGAATTTCTTCTAGTTCTTGTTTCCTCGCGGCCAGTCGTGCTCGCATCTCTTCTGCTTCCGCGCATAATTCAACTTCGGCCTGTAATTGCTCCGCCAGCATGGTTTTCTCCTCGACGGCCAGCTGATACTTTCGTTCGTATTCTTGAGCAGAATGTAACTGCGACTCCAACTTGTCCCGCACTTGCTTCAACTCGTCCTCTTTTTGAGTCAACTTCTCTTCTTGTTTAGTCACTTCTAGAAGCGGCTTTACTTTCGTGTACAAACGCCACCACTGCCAGTTTCGAAGTTTCAAGTACGCTGCACAGTTTCTCTGAATGATTCTGATGGCATTTAACTGCTGCAAACGTTTCTGATAGTTTCTACGTGCAAGGAAACCGCGACAAAACGCTTGAAAATTGACGATTATGTCGGTGATTTTGTAATCGCGTTCTTCTTCAAGATGAGCCAGAACTCCAGCGCGGAAGAAAATTTTCGACTGTCCAACGCGATAAAGGTTGGGATCGAGTTCGAGAGCTTGGATCATTTTTTCGCAGGCCTTCTTTCCGTCCATGAATCCTTTTGGAATAGCATTCGGTGTCAGAAGTTCGTATCTTTGTCTGAACTCCTGGAAGGGTATCCTATTTGGAAATCCTTGACGACAGATCCTGATCCCTTCCAAAACTCCATTACACCTCAACTGATCTAAAACTAACGGCGCGTCGATCTTTCCAGCCCTTTTCTCATGATTCGGTATAATGCATCTGACAAAATTCGGATTAGTATTTCGAAGAGTGACCATTAATTTGGCCAGTTGTTCCTTGTACAATTGAGAAACCGTCCTGAACATTCCTTTCCTTGTTCTTGCACCAAATTGTGTATCGGTTAACGCTTGTTGGGCCATTCCAACGATTTCCGCGTCTTTCCAAATATGACAGACAAAAGGATCCTGGGAATTTTGTAGTAGACTAACAACATTCTCGTTTAGCGGATCCATATTTTTCATTAGCCATTTAGCGGCTGAATAATCAACCTTTCCAGCATAATGTATGATAGCAAAATCTGCAACGCCCCTGAAGTCTGTTTTCATGAATTTCGGATGAACAGTATGAGCACCGACTAATTTCTCAACGAATGTTTTGTCTGTAGCTTTGGGGAACCAACATTCTTCGTTTAGCAATGCCATGATACCTATTTCGAAATTAATACAAGTTTCTTCTCAGTTTATTGTTCTTTTAGTTACATCACAGAGAAAATTGGAGTGGAGTTTTTGGGCTTCTCAAATTTATGCAAAAGTATAGAGTAAAGAGCAAAATTGAACGCATATTACAGTAATGATTCTTAAAATGAACTCCAGACGTGATTCGTAAGTTGAACACTTCCACCTTTCTCGACTGGGGTAATCTCCTTCGGAGCCAGAAAAACGACATTTAAAAAACGATACGAGCTAGCTTTTCTTCTCATTTTTCACTTTGAGACTCAATGATATCGCTATAACCCCGAAGTGATGTTCGCGTTAAAAATCATTATTTAATATTTTCCTGTTCTTTGATGCGCGATAAAGAAAAAAAAAAGAAAGAAAAGAAGAAAAAAGAAATAAAGCAAACACACAAGCAAATCATCTTCGTTTACGTTTAACTGGGATAATAAGAACATTTTCTTTAACATACCCATAGGTTTGTCGATCAAATCGATTGTTGGTTGCAGATCTAATCCAAAGTCGATGAACTTCCACTCGATCCCCTCCCGTTGATATTCTTCTTGTTCCAAAATGAACATAGTATGATTGAATAATTGTTGCAATTTCTCGTTCGTATAATTGATGCACAATTGTTCAAAACTGTTCAGTTCGAATATCTCGAAACCAGCCATATCCAGTATACCGATAAAACTTGCTCCTTGCCTTTTCGTTCGATCCAGGGATCTATTGATCCTGTTTACGAGCCACCTGAACATTCTTTCGTAACAGGCCTTCGAGATTGCTTCCACCGCGAATTCAACTTGTTCCTTTGTCTGTGCTTTCGTCACAAAGTCTCTGCCTACCTTGATCCTCGGTTTCAAAAACGCCTTCGTCATTTCCGTGACACTTAAACCCAGTAAGTGAGAAATTTTCTGGGCGACGGTGTTATCCGGCAACGTAGCCTGATCGGAATTTCTTTCTTGTCGGAACTGCATCGAACCGAAAAGCATTACGGCAGACACGATACGGAAGATCGAAGAGAAATCTTCGTTTGTCATGCCCATGATGTGCATGGACTTTACTGTTGAAAAGAATTCGGCCGAATCGTCCACTCCTGGGAATGGTAGCGCGCCATTCGAGAGGAAAGGATAATGCTTCGGGTCCTCTAAAATGAATTCCTCTGAAAATTGTTCAACTATTAGAGTTTCTTAATACCTATACAGGGTGTTCGGCTACCCACGGGAAAAATAAAGTTCCGCCCGTATTGAATTTTTTACTCGAAAGTGGGTAGGATTTCGGGGGTATGTCTATTGACCAAAAATGCTTGCAATTGACCCCCGCAACAGAAAATAATTTTTTTAAAACGATTTGAAATTTTTTAATTTTGTCGAAAAATTTGTCCATCTTCCTGAATTTTTTTCTCGAAACTGAGCAGGATTTGGGGGGTGTGTCGATTGACCAAAAATGCTTGCAATTGACCCCCGCGACTGAAAATAATTTTTTTAAAACGATTTGAAATTTTTTTTTTTCGCCGAAAAATTTAGGCACTTATTTAATTTTTTTCTCGAAACTGGTTAGGATTTCGAGGGTATGTCTAATGACCAAAAATGCTTGTAATTGAACCCTGTAACTAAATATAATTTTTTTTTCGCCTTATGATATTCTTTTTTTCCTAGGGGTGACCGAACAACCTGTATAATAATTCCAGTACTATTTTTGTCAGAATCAAGCTACGAAACTGCTTTAACCGCGTTAGTAATACTTTTATTACAGCAACAGGGTTCGATGAAAGACTACTTGCTTTTTTGTTCCGGCGAAGCACCAGCGAGGAGCTGATAAAATATGTGGAAGGTTCTTTCATCCTTCGCTTGTCGAATTGCTCTTGACTTTTCCAGGAGATAAGTTTCGATGTTTGCTCCAGCAATATAACCGGACGCATCGAAGTTTATTCTGATGAATTTACCCTAAATTCAATCAACTTTGTGTAATTCTGATCGTTACGGTTTAAAATATATTTAAAGACTCACGAAAGAAAATTTTGTTCGAAACTTACAAATCTGGACGAGTTGTCGTTCTTCACTGTTTTGGCATTCCCGAAGGCCTCCAGAATTGGATTTGCTTGCAACAGTTGTTGTTCCAATTCACCCTATTACGAAAAAATCATTACATTAATTGATACAAAGGACTAGGAAACATGTTTTAACTATAATATTGATACAGACAACCTGGACGTATTAGTAAGTAATTTTTATAATTCGTATTATTTTCTATTAAAAAAATTTGTGTATATTCTCGAAAGATGAATAAAAGAAGTGCTAGAAGACCCCACCCTAATTCGAGTACAGCATATAACAATGGTGTCCTTAGTTATTTTTTATTGCGGAACTTGCACAATGCGAGCAATGCAAAGGGTTTCTAAGTATAAAATATTTTAAACGAAACTACTAAGCGAACAGTCGACAGTTCATTCTAGATCAACAAACTATTTATACAATGTATTAAGCTAACAATCAAAGTATACTACTTTCTACTTTAAGATGACATTTTTTTTTTTATCGTGAATTCAAATAACAATACCGTCGCTGTTTACGTTTTAACATATTTGGGTACAAACGTGTCAATTACTATAGTTTCGTTTCAAATTAGAGATTTACAGGAAAATGGCCAGAAATACATGCAAAGCAATGTTTAAGCAATAAGCATTGGGAATAACATTAATTGGTATAAAACAATTAATTCGCGTATCGGTAATGTAACGATTAAAAATAATACGGAAAAGAAACGAATAATGTGCGTCTTAACAGTAATTATCGGAATCTTAAAAATTTCATATACCATACTTATAGTTACAGAACTATACTAATTAAAAGAAAGAGCTACGGACTATGACAAGGACGATACATAATGCATGGAAGACGAACGAGACAAAAATTGAGATTTACAATAAATTGTTCTTAAACTTTTCTTCCAACTGATAATCCTTACAGACAGAATTTGATAATAATATCAATATGGCGACCATAATAGCGAGATAAACCATTTTTGGAAGAAATAGTTTGTACATTTAGTATGGTCGTTTGTTGTTGTTGTAAAACAAGGTGTCTTCGATTTTTTAAATATTTCTCCACGTCGTGTTTTACCACATATACTCTCGATTCGTTCTTAGTTCGATGAACACTTGATGAAATCAGGTATTCAATGAAAAGCATCCCTGACAATATTACAATTAATTGTTTCTTTCGTCGGTGTATATGCTTTTTCGATTCCTGACATTGCAAATCCGAGATGAAACCACAATAAAGTTAACGTTTCGTTAGCTTTGACATGGCACTTTTCATTGTCGCTAAGAATAACATAATTCTTGTCCATTGGATTACTTGTTATACTTAATTTTACCAAAGAAACTCAGGATCCCTTAATTTAATACTATGTACTAGACAATTTGCACGCATGATAGTTCAAGAATTGAATGGTGGAAAGCCAAGATAAATAAGTACAATTTCAGAGGTTGCTACAAAATGTGTGAGAATACCATCAAACGTCATGTCAATTGTATATTGAACTGATCAATTGAAATTGTATGGAAAGAAAAGAAAATAACTGTCTCTTGCCATTTTCATATATTGAAACAGCATAAAAACACAATTTGTATTTTGGAACGAGCGGGAGGCCATTTTCAGTTCTCAATTCTCAGGTTCTTCCAAAAACTTTTCTACTCTTCTCCTTGTACAGAACAAGTAAGACAAAACACATAATAAAAAAGAAAAAAGAAACTTATAACATAGGTATATACGCATACAAACATGATATAGAATACATTAACGAGTAATTTAATTAGATGACTCTCACATTAATTACCGCAAATTTATCAGAAACATTTCCGGATCCCTTAATCCAGTGAGCAGCGAGGAAAACAAAGGAAATTGTTACAATTGCAAGCTACTTTCATTTTCTAATATCGACTAGCAAGTAATTATGTTAAAACTATTTTTCTTAAACGTCGGTTTGTTAGTTACAAGAATAAAAATAAATAAATACGGTTATTGCGAGTAAATATTCCATTCAGGAAAAGGACTACGGCCTAATAAAGAAAACGCTACAACGTAAACTTCTCACGTGCAAATAATAATCGAGGAACGTTGACGAAATTATTGCGAAAGATTTCCAAAACCTGCAAGACGAAACAATTAATAAATCAAGCGATGGGAAACATAAATAGGGATACGAACAAAAATTATAAGGAAACGTGGAATAAGCGGATAGCAGATGGTTAGCGTACATATCGCGTGAGCGGAATGTTTATCATTTTATTGTTGACTTACTATGATTAATGCCGGACTCGGTGTCTAGGTGTGTCGTGGCCGCCGAAAGTCAGCACCGGGAATAAAACAAGTTGCAACATTAAATTCGTCGGTACAATTCTCGTACAAAGTTAAAAAATAACTTCTTTTTTTTTACCAATTTGGACATTAATCCAATTCATTTAACGAACTTTTCTGGTGTACAAAATTAAAAAAAATCCATTTTCCCTTTTCTTTCGGTATACGTTAATGTTTTTTTGTCAGTATAAGTTTTTTATTGCATTTCAACAGTAAACAAAAACTTATTTACTGGGTTACATCTGGCTTAGGAATCTGGTTTTAGCTTGTATTTTATCAGTAAACGAAAATTTATTTACTGGGTTAATACTTATTAAAGAATATCGAATTTCGAACAAATTCGCATAATCGCATTAGAAGCAGACGTCATGATATTTCGATTATTTTTATCTATATAAGATCACAAGTTTCGAAGCATACGGTGAGTCAGAGCAGTGACAAAAATGATTTAAAATCGAGTTAGGTCCTTAAGTGGATCGTTTCACTGAAGAAGGAAAGATCCTTCGAGAACCAGTGATCTACGATGGCCTGGTATAATTAATCGCAATCGGAATAGTCTTTCAGTGTTTGACGATCGTGATAGAGATCGAAATAAGACGAAAATCAAGAATACTAATTTGTTGATGGAGGCTTCGTTAAAAAGTTATTATCGTTTAAAATTCCGGTCGTACTGAATTTTTTTCTCGAAAATGCGTAGGATTTCAAGGGTATGTGTAATGACCAAAAATAATTGTAATCGACCCTTGCAATCGAAAATAATTTTTTTAGAACGATTTGATATTTTTTACTTTTGTCGAAAAATTTGTCCACCTACTTGAATTTTTTTCTCGAAAATGCGTAGGATTTTGGGGGTATGTATAATAACCAAAAATGATTGTAATTGCCCCCTGTAACTAAATATAATTTTTTTAGAACGATTTGAAATTTTTTAATTTCGTCTAAAAATTTATCCACCTACTCGAATTTTTTTCTCGAAAATGCGTAGGATTTCGAAGATATGTATAATGACCAAAAATGATTGTAATTGCCCCCTGTAACCAAATATAATTTTTTTAGAACGATTTGAAATTTTTTAATTTAATTTTTTAATAACTTTTTAACGAAGCCTCAGTCAAGAAAGTGATATTCTTGATTTTCGTCTTATTTTGGCCTCCAGAATCTCCCATTAAAATTTTTCCCAGGGGTGGAACACCCTGTTTGTATATAGTAAAAGTTTAAAAATAATAAGCCTAAATTTTCTATCCCTAGACTATCTCTATAAAATAGTCAACCATAGTCGTAGACCATCCTAAAATGGTAAATAAAATATAAAAAATTACGTGACGATTCATTATTTAGTGTGACGAATGCCTGAAATAGTATCGTTTTCTTTTTAAACACTTTTCTACGATAATTTATCGTCTTTTTCGTTCTTAAATTTTATCTGACTATGGAAACTGTGGTTGGACTTCCGCCCTTTGTTATCGCGCATTACAATGATAACGAGTGCAACGCGCTGCATACAATTATTACATTGTCATCAAAACAGAAACAAATTTTGATGTTATTAAGTCTCATGAAACGCGATTGTCAAAATCAAACTTTGGCACAACCGTATACAATCTATTTAAAAGATATCCATTAAATTTATGAAGCAACATGCAACCAGAGAAAGAAGAGAAAAAGGTATTTACAGAAACTCTCATGCGTCGAATAAAATTTACAAAGGCCTTCGTTATTTTCCAATCAATTACAATAATATGTTATTACTATTATTATTTTAAAAGTCTCTAATAACCTGTGCAACGAGGAATAGAATCTTACAAATATACAGAGTATCTCACGTGACCGGGAAAAAGCTAAGTCTCTAAAATGGTTAGAGATACAGAAAAATGTTAAAAGGTAAAATTAAATAGAATTAAGCACAAACTAAATATATAATTTTGTTCAATTCTATGTATCGGTGCATCTAAAAAAAGACGCTGTATTCTTGATGCGGTTGTATTTTTTTTAGATACATCAATGCATAAAAATCAATGTAATTGCATTCAGTTTGTGCATCGTTCGATACCGTTCCGATTTCCCTTATGACATTCTTTTGTATCTCTTGACACACTCTGTATTTAAAAAAACGTTGACAGAAGGGAAACTGAAATTAAAAAAAGTACTTATTGCGGTATTACCAACTGGCAAATACTCGACTCTCGCCAAAAGAGCCTCATTGCAAGTCGATAAAGATACAAATTGTAAAAATACAATGGGCATTGCGACCAAGATTTACCGTAAACGCTTTAAAGAGTTATTAACTTACCGCGTTTGATTTTGGCTTCGAAGCAGCGACGTATGCCAGGTATTGGATAACTTTCTTCGTGTTTTCGGTTTTACCTGCGCCGGATTCACCGGTGCATAAAATCGACTGGTCCTCGCGGTCTATAAATAAAATTACGAACAGAAAATAAGTTAATAAATACATGATATTACAAATATGATAAATACAAATTATTAATAATATATGAATTCACGTATACAGGGTGTTCGGCCACGCCTGGGAAAAATTTTAAGGGGGGATTCTAGAGGCCAAAATAAGAGGAAAATCAAGAATACCAATTTGCTGATGGAGGCTTCGTTAAAAAGTTATTAACAATTAAATTCAAAAATTTCAAACCGTTCTGAAAAAATTATTTTCGGTTACACGGTTCAATTACAATAATTTTTGGTGAATAGACATACCCTCGAAATCCTAACCAGTTTCGAGAAAAAAATTAAATAAGTGGATAAATTTTTCGACGAGAAAAAAAAATTTCAAATCGTTCTGAAAAAATTATTTTCGGTTACAGGGGTCAATTACAATAATTTTTGGTCATTAGACATACCCTCGAAATCCTAACCAGTTTCGAGAAAAAAATTAAATAAGTGGATAAATTTTTCGACGAGAAAAAAAAATTTCAAATCGTTCTGAAAAAATTATTTTCGGTTACGGGGGTTAATTACAATCATTTTTGGTAAATGGACCTACCCCCGAAATCCTACCAATTTTCTAGAAAAAAATTCAGTACGGTTGGAACTTTAAACGTTAATAACTTTTTAACAAAGCCTCCATCAACAAATTGGTATTCTTGATTTTCGTCTTATTTTGGCCTCTAGAATCCCTCATTAAAATTTTTCCCTGGTATGGTCTAACACCTTGTATAGTCTTTCGAAAACACTGTAACATTTATTTAAATTTGTTGTTCAATAAACAATTGTGCAAAATTGCGTAAAAATAGAAGCACGAACTTAATTACCTTGAAGCATAGAACGATATGCTGTATCCGTAATGGCAAAAACATGGGGTGGAACCTCGTGTCTCTTGATACCCTTGTACCTCTCCATTATCTTTTCCGTGTAAATTGGCAGCCTTTTGTACGGATTCACCACGACACAGAATAGTCCTGAATACGTCTGCAATCATAGAGGCAAATCGGTAAATAAATTAAGCCAGTAAAATAAAAAAAAGAATTTTTTTTTTAATCAGCAATAACAATTACACTACTCGATTTCTACCTCAGTTTTTTGCCTATTTCGACCAAAAGCTGTCGAAAGACTCTGAGCAAATAACTGTAGAAATAATAGTTAATAAAAAAAATATTTGGCGGAAGAGAAAGATACGGTTAAAATGATATAATAATCGTTAAGGGAAATGTTAAAAATTCAATCGAGGAGAAATGGTTAGACCTAGAAAACAATCTCAAATTAAAATGGTTAAAAATGTCTTTTCACGCCTTCGGTAAAAATAAGTTTAAAGCGAAAGTTTAATTAAGTTTCCATTATTTCTTCGAAATTACAGCATTTCTGCTTAAGTACAATATTCTCTACGTTTTTAAGTATTTTGCTTTCTGCTGCATACACGTACTAAATATATTTCAAATACGTTACATGTATTTACGAGGGTTGATCGATAATTACGATCTTTAAGGACGCCATTGTGCGAATAATGGTAATATACACAAATTGCATTTGATAAACTCAAGCGTTTAGTTTAAACGTGCAAACTTTTAGTTTCCTGTTGCGAAACAATGTCATTTATCGTGAGTTTGATTTCTCAATAGCATACCAAATAACGATCGTTGTTGGATTTTTTAATGTTGGAAAGTTTCACCCTCTATATAATTCCAGTCGAACATCATCGAACATCTGGTTGTTCCGAAAGTTGAAGGAGGTATTGAAAAGTCACATCAAATGTCAAAGTTCAAAGTCCTGTGCGTAATTGGATCAAGGGTAAATCAGAATGTTTCTTTATTGATGGGATGAAAAAATGCGTTGCATTAAATGGTGATTATGTAAAAAATTAATATATACGTTTCAAGTACATTAAATATATATTTTGAGATCAATTTCTCGTATACATGGCATGTATCGAACAAGGGATGGTCGTAACAAGAGTTCATTAATACCAGTATTACGAGCAGTGGAGATTTTTTAGTGTATTTCACAGGTGAACAGGGTTGTTGATAGAGTGAGAATACAGGTGGTTAGGAATCTGGAAAAGCGGAATAAAAAGTGAAAAATGAGGTTAGAGACGGTGAGCAACATACAGCATACAGCGAGCCAATAGGGCGGTATGTAAGAAAGGCAACATGGAGCCATCTGGCGGGAAACGAAGATATTTGGCGGGAAAGGGCGAGAAGCAAAGAAAGGCAGATAAAGATGGATTCTGGAAATTTTACAAGGGTCGAAGACACGAAGTGGAGAACACTATAAGTAGAGAAATAGTCAAAGGAGTCGTAGAATATAAGTATAAAGAGGAAGACAACAATTCATATACTATATATGCAAAGTTAGCAAATAATTAACGAGATCCATTAATTAATCGTACGTTACGAGCAACAAAACACCTACACGCTTTTTATTACGCGTTTAGAGGAACCGTTATACAGGCCACATCATATTTTACAGCGCGCTGTAACTTTTACTTCAAATCTTTCCTTTCGACTTCGATGAATAATTTACGAGTCAAACGGAAGGAAAAGTCAACGGTATGCGTCATCGTCTGAGAAAGATGAGCAAGCGGATCGGTTTACACTTAACACAAATTCATGGCGGGTGTGTAACCATGAAAAAATGTCGAGCAGGAAACGAGCAAGAAGAATTTATACAATTCATTTTTCGATTAAATGTCTACGAAGCAGCACAAAGGGTTCGTTTTATCCTGAGTAAATGATTAAGTTAAAAAATAAATTACGAAAGTGTAATTTAGGGCCATTGCTGAAACTATTTGAAATTAATACCAAACCGAGTTTTATGGAGGGATAATTCTTACTTTCCAATAATTCTGCTTCCATTTGTATCGTAATTGATAAACTACAAATCTGCTACATATTTACGTTATGATAATATTCATTGCAAAATGTTAACTGCATATTGTTGCACCGATGATTCATCGTTTACTTTCAATATTAAATTTAACTAATTTTTTATAGAACAAGGAAAGATAACACAATACTTTTCTTGGACATACTTAATTCGATTAAATTACTCAATCAAAGAAAACAAGTTGTTTAGCTTTTTTCTACAAGGCAGATGAACCTAAACGAGGTCGGTCAAAGTCTCGATGCAAAGTAAAGATTCGCGGATATTTTGTTTCCTTTTTTTTTAAACAGAACTCTCTTCTCGAAGGTCTCCAAAACCGGTCTCTGAGAGTGTAAGTATTGTCGACCTATCTAACATTCCTGGTTGGTAGTGCTCACTAACAATGACTCGAAAAAACTAACATTATTTTCTGCGCCAATTTATAAAATCTTCCTTTTTATGCGGTAGCAACAGAAGATTATCGAATCTTTGTCTGAAACTTTTCGTGTTATTCCATTTATTTATATCGTTTATTTATATCATACAACTGTATTCCACAAGAATCTAGATCTTATTTTTGCATTAAAAAATATCGAAATTTTCTGTTTCGTACTTGTCCATAAAAATTAAAAAACAAAACGATGATACTTTGCTTTTAATAACTACTGGTTAGCAAGTTTTCAAGTTATTAACCGTTAAGGTTGGCTACGTGTGCAGAAATCCTTAGTAATTGTAGCGTATTACAATGCGTTATTTTCTGCACAATTTATCATGATTAAAACACACGCATCGAATCACGATACTCGCTATTACACACGCACAGGAATAAGAGTTCAAAGTGTTCGTGCTCGATTACGTTTACAGAATTACATGGCAAATTTTTTCCTCACAAAATTCTCCATCGTTTACCATTTACTTTGCAGAACTTTCTTTACTTCGCAAAATTCGCTTGAAAATTCTAAATGGACTCGTTCCATTTGTAAAAATGCAAAAACAGAAGTGAAAAATTTTAACGATGGTAAATAATTAATTTGTATAATAATTTTATTGTTCTGTCGTTTCTTTTTTCTGCGTTATCATTTCATTGGTTACTTTCTCTATCAGTTTTCTCCTATCTTACTATCTGTATTTGTATTTTTTCTCTTTGGTCCATTCTATAGGATCTTGTTGCTCTTTCTATCGGAGGGTTTGTCCAATAAATAAATGAATAAAGAATGAAAATATCAGATAAAAAAAGGTGGAAAGCAATAAGCTAGTGTGACGAAATGACGAGCTCGATCAATCTATCCCGGAATCTGTGCGATTTCATCAGAGCCGCGGTTTCTTTCCTAAAAAGACCGAAACTACGTCTTGACTATAAAAGGCATCACGTCTTCAGTGAAACTGCCTCTTTCTCTTTTCCTCTTTTACTTGTCATCGGTGTAGTACATCGAGTCAGCGTTTATGGTATCGTAAGGAAGCGGGTTAAGGACACTCGTCCTTATAAGGACTGTTGCTTGATCGTTCTCATTCTCTTCTCTTTTAAATTTCTTAGATCGAAACGTAACAGTTTCTCTCGTCACTTCCCATTTAAAGCAATTTTCTTTCATTCGATCACTTTATATATTAATTATATACATCAAATCCTCGTACTTCTATTTTGCGTTAATTTGTAATTTGTTAATTCGTGCAATTTGGAAAATTTGAAATCATGAAATTTACCAATATACTCGAATACGTGCTTCCAACAACAATCGCAAAGATGAAAAGCCTGAACAGCGATATATTTCAATTTTGATAATTTTTCTGATTTTCATGCGAAAATGGTGGGAGTAACTACGGTTTCATTTCGTTTTTTGATACTTAAATGTATTTATTATTATTATTACTCGTTCTTTCAACAGTTTGACGACGCCATGAAGGTTATTAATCTTTGGAATTTGGAAAATGTAAAATTATGAAATTGACCAATGAACGACTCGAATACGTGTTACCAATAATAATCGCAAAAATGAAAAGCCTGAACAGCGATATATTTCAATTCTGGTAATTTTCATGCGAAAATATTAGTACTAAATACGGTTTCATTTCGTTTTTTGATACTTAAATGTATTTATTATTATTATTACTCGTTCTTTCAACGGTTTGACGACGCCACGGAGGTTATTAATCTTTGGAATCGAGCGTGATTTAAAAGATTTGCATGATTTTCGGAACGTCGCGCGGAATGCGATATATCGCGGATCGAAAGAAGAAAAATCAGCACGTACGAGGCACATGCATGACGTCATTCTCTCGTGTCCTAGAATGCTTGCTATACGTAAGCAGATATTTCTATATCGTAAAGCCCAATAAAAACTGCAATCCTTTTAATTAATATCGTCTGTTAAAAGTTTCACTATCCAAGGACTTGTCTGATAAATACGTCAAATTATTTCAAACAACAAACACGGTTTACGCATGTTTACCTTTCTAACATTTACAAAAAGACCCGACTTTTCGTTCCAATTACCGAAAGAATAAAACGTATCATTCTTTTAATAAATAGTCAGCTAACAACGTGTATAATATCATATTGCACTTTATACTTCGCAAAGTGAAACTATTAATACTACACTACAGATAAGTAGATGATAGATTGTACAATTAAATGGTTATCAATAATCGATCCTCATATTTTTCATCCTATCTGTGCCAGAAATTTTAAATTGCAGTACGATGTTCAGGAAGAATGCTAAAAATGACGATGAGTCAATGCTATGTGGAAATAAGGTACGGACGTTATCAGTTCCTGATAACAGGCAAGAATGGAACAGTAATGGAGCTACTATTACTATTGAAACTTCGCATTCCTTCGTTTCCTCAATTTCTACTTTCCACTGGCTATGTTTCCGCCTACTCGTATTTATTATGTGGTTCTGCATATTAAATACGTTAAAACAGACAAGATTGTTTCTTATCACAGTATGATTAACGTCCTTTGTTCTTCTTTGATCGATACATCGACTAATCGATCACACAAGCTATTCGACACACGTACAATTTCTCGTCGAAGTATTTAGAAAATTTATAATGCACTTGCATTAAAAGACCAACTCTCGTATCCAATCGAAGAAATATTAACAAAGGATTACTCGTGCCTACCGAAATGGCCATTTGTTATATTCGTATCTTACTTATTATTAATCTATTTCGAACTATACGTAATTAATCGTTCGTACTCTTACATATAACGATGTTTGTTACGACGTTTCGCGAAGAAACGATGCTTAATGTATTATGACTATTAGTAATCGCAAGGTTTGACAGATACGACGATAATGCTGCATTCTAACGCGAGAAATACCAAAACAGATAATGCTAATTAGAAATATATGAAAAAACGTGCTTAATCATAACACAGCGAGATAATCAAATTCAGCGAGAAGCTTGTGCTAGGTCAGTGCTATGTTTATAAATGTTTCTCTTTACGTGTTTAATTTGTAACGAATAAAAAAGAATCTTTAACGCAAATGTTTATAGTTTACGTGAAATAGGAAAAATATCTTATTGGGTGTTGTACGATTAATGAAAAATGCAATTTCCCAATATCTTTACATCTCAAACAACAAACTTATAATTGATAATAAGAGACGAGGGAAGAAATCAAAATTATAACAAAAATAACTGATTAAAAAGTTTCCAACTACTTGATCCACTTTATTTAAAAAGTGATAACATTTAAAAATCTATTAAAACATAATCTTAACTTTATAATTGCTGTATGATACAAAAATTGAGGAATATCTTTTAGGCATTTCAAATATAAAATTCATAAAACATAGAATCAACACTGAACAAAACTATCATGGTTATTCTGTCAAAATTAATTAGTTTCAAACATAGTAGTTAGATGAAGAGGCTAAGGTCAAGTATTTTTACTTTGTATGTACAACAAATAATTATTATAGCAATAAAAAAACTATCTGTGCAATTATACATGTATTCTGTGATCGGATATGCTAAATATCAAGTAATAAAAAAATAAAAAGTCCATCCAAGTTTACAGTCACTGCGCAAAGATTAATAAAAATTATCTTCCTCTTTACTATTTTTTAAATAGACGGTAAGTACATTTTCCTAATACTTATCAATATTTTTATAGATGAGATAACGATAAGCACTACCTTACATTTATCAAGGATACTAATGATATATCGATAGGCTATACAAACATGTAAATGTAATAACTGCAGAACAAAATTTTTTTAATTACATTTGTGCGCAGATGTACGTATAATGAATGTTACATTAATTCCAAAATATATGTAATTTAACATAATAAGATGAATCTAATGAAGAATTTTACAATCAATTGTAATATAAATTGACCTTAGCCTTCTCTAGATTACCACAATTACCAAGTAATAACTATGAAAATATATCAGTTATCGTTTGAACCTTCTACTTGAAAAATTTGTAAATATATCATAAAAGGGTATTATTTTGAATTTGATTCTTTGCATGTAACACACGTATAAAGGCCGGCCTTATTTACGGAAATAATCGTAAAAAACTGTTTATATATTATTTCTATAAACATATTGAGATGGCCGACTACCAGTCTGTATAACAGGTGAACTTAAATATCAAATATAAGCAATTTCAATAATTATGAATTTTCGTTCGGCCTAGCGGCAATCGGGGAAAGGTAAACGCAAAACTGACACCTGATCTCGTGTGCATCGAAATAGGTTACTTTGTTCCAGCAGAATAAAAAAAAAGGGACAATGGTATTTGGACAAGCGATAGAATTCTTTGACCAAAGTAACTTTTTACAAAATTCCAAAACACTGAAATTGAGTTTGATCTTTAGGTTCATGCATTATACAGATTGGTTGCCGATCACCGAGATGTGTTTATTGAGACAGTAGATAAGTGGCGGACCCATGCTGACGTATACGCTGTCACGGGCGCGTATGTATAGGCAGAATTCAATGTACTAGTAGCAACGGTTTTTTACAAATATCTTGAAAAGTAAGACCGATTGCCGCATACACGCGAAGGAAAAAACTGGTCAAAACGATGACCTTGATAACATATTTTAACCATATCCAAAATCGACGAAGATGTAGCTTTTTGACAAGTTCGTCTACTTAACAATTATTTATACCATTTCTCCCGAGATTAAAAAAAAAATATATAATCTCTCCGGGCGAAACAACTGAAACTTCTCGTGACAGTTTCGACAAAGGGAAACCAGAAAATCTGTCAAACTCACGTAAATGAGGCCGGAGTAGTATCTGTCTTTGAGGTTATGCAGCACGGAGGCTTCGTTGAGGCACGTTAACTCAGCCATGTCTTCAACTTTATCGAATTTCGGTGGATTCATCTTCTGAATATCATCCTTTGCGACAAGAACCCTTTTTCCAGTTTCAGCGATCTCCACCTCGACCTCGTCGCCTCGTTCACCTTTTATTCCGGCCGCGACGAAACCCTGGGTTTCGTGCGGCACCCAAACGAGCTTCTTTTGCGTCCATTCCGCCTGAGTAGCAGGATCATTAAAACTGTTTCTGTCAACGGAAAGGAACCGCAATTCGGGATCCGAATGATCCACCCTCGAGTCGACGTCCGCCATTTTTGTTTTCGAGATCACTAGCTCCTTGAGCCGGCTTCAGGGACGAGCGATTCCAAGGACGATCCTCGAGAGACTGATCTCTTCGTGGCAAGGACACACATGTAACTATTCAACACTCGTTTTCACGTCGTTTTTCAGTGTTAGTGGTTCAACAGTGGTTCAAATAATCTGATGTCCGAGCAATTTGAACGATTCGTTATTCGTTCTCCTTCGAGGCACAGTGTTCTTCTACCACCTTTAACGCTCTTCGAGATTGTTTTCTTTCTCGCTCCTCGCGGCCATCTTCTTTCCTTCTCACGCCAAGAATAATGGTGGGGGTCGTGATTTGAAATTACGCCGCATAGTGGCGTTCGTGTTGATGTATGACGTGTTTTGTGAGAACGTTTCATTGGACGGAAACTAAATTCACCAACCAATCATTTAATCAAGAATATTTTGCGCGGTAAACCGTGTTAAACCGTTACGATTTACATTTGATTTCTTCACCTTCGAACGAAGTCACGATCGGTTATCTATTATTTAAACGTTTAATATCTGCCAAATGGCGATAGAGTGTTCCTTTACGGTATTTTATCCGACGAATAACTATTTGGACGATTAAATTTGGCAACATCGCGTTTGGAATGGCATCTCAAGAGGTTTAAGGCGCGGATATTGAAAGAAACTTTAACAGCAGAAAAAACGAGAATGTGCAAGTGATAGGTATGTAAATCTTTCGATATGTTTTCATACTTATTACATGAATATTATATGTTTTCAAGTACCACAGAGGAAACAAACAAATATCTACAAATATATTTGCGATTGAATGCTTAATATTATTTTGACAGATATTTAAGAATTAACACGTATCAGTTATCACCTTATATTCAGAATAGACTGAACTACCATTATTACAAGGTTTACTTTCAGCACGATTAGTATTATAAGTGGTTTAGGCCAATGATGTATCAGTAGTGTGGCTCAGTATCGGTAAAAAAAGATCAGTGAGTTAGATTGGATATTCTGATTTTATTTGAAATTGTTCAAACGGGTTGATCATTTGTGGCGTGCATTCTTAAAAACTTGTGTACTATAACCCCCATTTTGTATTCCTTGATGTGTTATACCCATTCTATAATATGGCTAAACATCATCCAGATTTGATTTTCTGCAGAAAACAACCGGGAGTTGGTAAGCATCAAATTTGTATTGAATTAGGTTAGGTTGCTTCCTTGAATTTAAGGTTACAATTAATTATAAACTATTAAATAGTTTAACAAAAATCCTGAACATTCTGTTATTTATGAAATTTACACTTAACGCTTTGATTGCCGTGGCAGTCGTAATATGTGCCAAACAAGTGTAGAAAAGTCAGTGCATTAAACGTTTAATTAGTTTGTTTTATCAAAACTATTCAGTTTTTCTTTTTAAATTATATGAAGGTAAGTTTGAGATCAAATAAATATATAGCGTGAAAAATTAACATTTTAATTTTATGGTTATTTCTAATTACTTGTCCGAGTTTTAATTCATTTTATATTTAATTTGTAATTTCATTCCGAAGAAGATTCGATACAAGAATCCAAATGTTAAAATTTAATAAGCACTTATCATTGAAATTGCATGTTAGTTTCTTTAATATCTAATTATTTTGTGTCCAGTTTAACAAAATGAAATTTTTTAACTTCAGCAATTGGAAGATTGTGTGAAAAGTGTGACGGCAAATGTGTCATATGTGATTCCTATGTTAGACCATGTACTCTTGTCAGAATTTGCGACGAATGCAATTATGGGTCTTATCAGGGAAGGTGTGTTATCTGTGGTGGACCAGGTGTTTCTGATGCTTATTATTGCAAGGAATGCACAATTCAAGAAAAGGATGTAAGTTTGTCTTCAATAAGGAAGAACTGTTTTTGACTACTTTAAATATATTACAATGAATGTCTCTTACTAGCATTACTATGAAAATTTAACATTACTCCGATATCCAATATCAGAATTTGAATAAATTTAATTTAATATGTTTTTAATCTGTTTCTAGAGGGATGGCTGTCCGAAAATTGTAAACCTTGGAAGTTCAAAGACAGATCTATTTTACGAAAGAAAGAAATATGGGTTCAAGAGAAGATAAGTACTGTAAAACAGACTTTAATTTGTATAATATAATTTTTCTTAAGTCCTGAATAAATAAGTTTATTTGTAAATGCAAATTTATAGTTGTGTTCCCAGGGACACATCCACCTCTCATGTAATAAATGATTTGTCCGTTTTTAAAGCAACCGAATAAAAATTCTAAACAAAAGTAGATATTATTTTATTTATATTTTTTATTTTTCACGCGGAATCTTAACTAGCGGTTCAAATAATTAAATCACTATAAATGGTGTTTGTTTCGTGAAAATAAAACCCGTATTGCATCGTTGTCGGCGGTCGAAGAACTCGTAAGCATTACGAGAAACAATGTTCTTTAATAGGAAGCAATTTGTACCACAAAGTACATAAGTAGTAACAAATAATATTCTTTACTGATATATTATCTCGTGTATCAACTATAGAATATCGTTAGATTTGTAATAAAATAGCTACTCCGGCGAGGACCCATTTACTAGGCTTGTCCTTAGTTCTCAAGTTAAAAGTCCACACGTAAGTGGGACCTCGTGATCGCGTTTTATACACAGGACATTCGTACATATTTCTCAAGTCCTGTTTATCGAGGGTAATTGCTCGAATATACATTATCGGCATTAGTGGATATAATTCTTTAAATCGAGAATCCGTGATGCATCCTGTTTGCGTGTCCCACCGTGCACCATCCATGTACAACCCATTTATGTATGCACCTTCCCTTGGCGCTGACCTGTTTTATTTTTGTGAAAATATTGTTAATAGTTTAGTAACAAAATTTAACAGTCGTAACTTTTCAAATAAATACGATGGATACGGTTTTTTTTAGACATTTTCTTGCAATATGTAAAAATTAAATTTTTATCGAAACATTTGGACTATGAAATTCGTACATACGTGATTTCGTCTTTGTATTTTCTCATAACTTCGCAATTTAAACACATTTTATCCAATGGCCATTCATTTCTTCTTGCAGTTTGTTGCATTATTGCAGTCAGAAATGATTGAGGATTGAAAAATCCACCTAGCCACACTGACGATGGAAGCTAGAAATTATTAATCCGTAAATGAATGATATTACGCGAAACGATCGACAAAACAATTTTGATTATTTTGATAGATGAAATAATTAATCCAAGTAAAAGTTACGTTAAAATCTGTAGTCCATTTGGCCAATTCGTTTATCCTATTAAGCATATCAGCAAACCAGTTATTCAATCCTAAGTCTGAAGGATAAGCTTTCTTTGTCCAAGATGGAGGGACACCGTCCATCATTATATAATTTTGTAAATCTTCCATTTCGGCATTTATCGTTAATTCACCCTGTCAATTATTATATTTTTAAATTAATTTTCTTTTTTATAATTCTGGCCAAATGTTTGATTACCTTTAATCCCAAATCCAATTCTTTGAGAGATCTTTTGAGTTCGTCGCACAAAAGGTTCATTCGTTCGCATTCCTGCAATGCAACCGTGACGAATGGCGTGCGATCTTCAATCTAAGATATTTTAATATGCATTTAAGCGATGCAATCTTTGTAAGTACGTATATGTATATATTAAATAAATAATTTCATTCGTTCAAACTCTCAATAAGCTCTTTTGTTATTTTTTAAATAGAAAACCGTAGGTTGCT
Organism: Colletes latitarsis; assembly: GCF_051014445.1. Lineage (NCBI taxonomy): Eukaryota > Metazoa > Arthropoda > Insecta > Hymenoptera > Colletidae > Colletes > Colletes latitarsis. The sequence continues at coordinate 14,049,934 of NC_135140.1, forward strand.
TTGGTGGTTTTATACAAATTACGTATGAAATTGTAAATTGTGAAAAAATTTGATACCTTGCTGTGAAGTTCATGCATATTAAATTCTTCTGGTAGTTTGTCCAACAAGTCTTCTATAATTCCCTTAAGTTTGTCCTCTCTCGATATATCACCGCCCGCTGTATCGCTCACAGTTTGCGTCAGCATTTCCAGTAACGTTTTAAATAAATTTTGCGCGGTCGACGTTAAAAATCCTAACAAGAAACGTAGTTGTCTTCAACGTTCGTCAAGCTTATAGTCGATCGATGCAAGTTAAATTATAGTTACCGCTCCGAGAGTATCGTAAAGTGATTTTGAACCAATTTAAAGTAGTTTAAACCTTTTGTGTTGCATAAATCTCAGCGATATTTATCTGAAAATATTGTTAACTTACCGATTTCGGCGTTGGGATGAAGTCCATAAAGCACGGGACTCTCTGCTGGCAAATAGTCGCTTACGTATTGGTGGTACGCGTTATAATCGCTGTTCGGTGGCACCAGAAAATCTGGGGCTAGGTATAGTTCACCTGAATGGAGAACAACGATAATAGTAACGATAGGAAGAATGAAATTTATACGAAAAACTTGCCATCGACTAGTTCCTGTTGCAAATATTCCATTAAATACGTTTTACACAGTCGTCTGTCCCAATCGTCTGTTATATGGCCACCATACATTATTTCTCCGAACAGATAACGAAGATCCTCCCATGGTACTTTGATACTGTTTTCCAAATAATTATATAACACGGACACGCTGATCGTCAAGTCGCCAAAATTGAATGGATAAGACTGGCAACAGAAAAGAATAATAATTTCATAATTTTATTTCAAAGAAAATTACGAATAATAAAAATCTAAAGATTCTAAACAATCCAGTAACTACCAATAGTCATGATCTATAAGTTACGGGATGGAGGATATATTCTGTATAGTTAAACGAATCACGATTAGAATTACTCTGTTCCATCCCTGTGCTCCAAATTTTCGTCTTTCCGCGAGCACGGCATGATAATAACAAAGTGCAAACAATATGGCTTTAAACTCAGTTTCTTTGCTACAGGAGTCCAGAGTTTCTTGGGTGAAATTGTCCAGCGCTTTGTGGATGTTCGCTTTCACTCCCGATGGCGGTTCGTTGGTGATTTTTATGGCAGTTTCCAATATACCCTGCGCGTAATTTATTTATTAAAAGAAATTTTCGTATTCGAGTTTGTTGAAACGAGCAATTTTGGTTCGTCGATCACCTGTGGTATTATCGATTCGTGGGGATCGGAACTGGGCTCGGCGCTAACGAACAACCGGTAATCGTCGTGCGGGTTCTCCGAAAGTTGCTCCATTTTCTTCTCCAAAGTGGGCAACCATTTCCTTACCAAATGAATGTTTTGCAGAATCACCCAGTGACCTTCGTCCGCCGAGATGGACATCGCTGCCTCGGCTAAAACTTCTTGGCCCTGACCGAGCGACACATTGTGGAAGTTTCTGTCCTCCGAAGTGAAGCCCAATTGTTTCCCAAGGCTCTCCACGTCCTGAAATTTTCTTACTTCCCGTTACTCAAAAATTTACCGCCTTTTATAATTCACGTTTAATACTATCAAATCAACCTTTGACAAAACCTTTTACCTTTAACGGATCGACACCTGGGGAGAGGATAAAAAATACAGGTGTGATCGAACTGGTTTCTTCGAAGGATTTATTAAACGGTGGGGACGAGGGTTCTATAAATTTCGAGCCTAGTTTCTCTTCCACGAAGCATCTAGAAAAACCCACAGTTTTAGTCGAAAGTTCAGTACAGACCAACAAAATAATAATGATCAGCAAGTTGGTAGGAATTGTCGATTTAAAAACAGAGTCGATAGTTTTCTTTATCGATTAATATACAGGGTGTTCGGTTACCCCTGGGAAAAATTTTAATGGGAGATTCTGGAGGCCAAAATAAGACGAAAATGAAGAATACCAATTTGTTCATGGAGGCTTCGTTAAAAAGTTATTAACGTTTCAAATTTCACCTATTCTCGAATTTTTTTCTCGAAAGTGGGTAGGAATTCGAGGGTATGTCTAATGACCAAAAATTATTGCAATTGACCCCCGCAACCGAAAATAATTTTTCCAAAACGATTTGAAATTTTTTAATTTTGTCGAAAATTTTCACCCATTCTTGAATTTTTTTCTCGAAAGTAAGTAGGAATTCGAGGGTATGTCTAATAACCAAAAATGATTGTCATTGACCCCTGCAACCGAAAATAATTTTTTTGGAACCATTTGAAACATTTTTTTTTCACCGAAAAATTTATCCATTTATTTAATTTTTTTCTCGAAACTGGTTAGGATTTCGAGGGCATGTCTAATGACCAAAAATGCTTGTAATTGAACCCTGTAACTGAATAATTTTTTTTTAGTATGATTTGAAATTTTTTAATTTAATTGTTAATAACTTTTTAAAGAAGCCTCCATCGACAAATTGGTATTCTTGATTTTCGTCTTATTTTGGTGTCTAGAATCCCCCATTAAACTGAACATCCTGTATAAATTATACCTGAAAGCGTAAGTCATTCGATCCAGTCTGAGGCATCTCATAATGCACAGACGTTGCAAAGCAGTTTTGTTCTTCCAATCCTGAGGGAATGTTTCTCGTTCCGGTGTTTCCGATTCCACGAACTTTTTCCACCTCTTCGCGGCGCCCTCTATATCCTTTTCCAAATTTTGAAAGTCCGCCATTTGGCTCAGATACATAATCCCGCCCCAACCGACGTTCGTCAGAAAATCCACGGGGCTCTTTAAATCGGGTATGTACGGGAACCGCAAAAGGAAATCGAGTTCCGTTTGCGTTATTTCGTTGGACTGCATAAAAATCTGAAACAGTTTGAAACAGTCTCAATCTGTGGCTTCGTACGCTCGACAACCAAAGAAACAGTACACTTAACGAGTATTAAATTTTTTAACTTTTGAAACAATAAATGTAAATTTAATGAATTAAAAAAATAATAGTAAATTTTAACTTACGGTATCGAAAAACAATGAAAAATCGTTAAACGTGCTATAATAGATATATTGGGTTGGGGAAAAAGAAATCCATTGTTTTCACGTTTATTTCAAGATTTTATTTAATGTAAATTTCAAAAATTAATCAATTCGTCTGACATCGAAATATCGAGCTTCTTTTTTAATCCAGCTTTATGCAAATGGTTTAAAACTGTTTTGTGGTCGATCTTTAGCTCCTGAGCGGTGCAACGACTGCTAAAACGTCGATCTACTTCGATCATTTCGACATTGACTGTGACAGTATCGGGCCCATAAACATCATTCACAATTTTAGCCTTCTGGCTTGCATTTTCGCCTCTATCAAAGCAAAATTGTAAAATATACCGAATTTTCTCTTTGTTTTTATCTTTTACACCATGTAACTCACAACTGAATCGACCAATCGAAAAACTAAATTTTTTTCAGTAGAGAATGTCATTTTTCCAACGACCACAAGTCTCAATTTGTTTGGTCAATACTTTACCAAACAAAAAATAAATACCATCTGACAGTGAGTGAAAAATAATGGATCTCTTTTCCCCCTACCTAATAAATACTGCTATTACTTAACTAGATCTACGTAAAGAAATTTACTTGAATGGTCATTTGGCAAAGGAAAGTCAACTTGTCGGCTTCGAATAATCCTCTGCTGGTGTAAACGAACACCAAATAAGTGATGCTGTCGATCAAAAGCTGAACGCGTTTCGGCAAATTGTCCGAGGTCTCGCAGAATTTAATTGCATTCTGGAACACGACGCTGAAGGCCTTCAGTGAGAACTGATAGAGCATGTTTATTTTGCTGAGATCGTTTAGAACAAAGTATAAAAGGCTGGCTCTGGACGCGACTGTACGATAAATCTCTCGTGCTTCGTCGATCTTTACGGCCGTCACTTTAGCTTCCGCCACTTTTATTTCTATTTCCGCGGCAGTTTTCTTGGTAGTCTCCAGATTAATGACGAGATCTACGTCGCTCAGAATGTCTGGTCCGGCCGTTGATAGCCTTTAAGAAAACAATTGCTCGATCAAACGTACATCTTAATTTGTTTTATTCAATAATTGCACGTAGAATACAAAAGAAACGCTTGATATTATTTACAATCCCCTGACCTTTCGAAACAAATTTAACATTATTCATATCATTATTATTTCGCTTCGTACAATTTCTTTTTCGTATTCTACGTGGAAATGAAAAAATATTTTTGTTAAAATGCATCGCTTGCATAGCTTTTCAAACGATCGTTTACCTGTGTAGAAGATCGTCTTCCAGTGCTTTCAAAGTAATTTTAAATGTATTTTGTTGAGTAGTTAAGTTGGCTTTCTTGGTTTCCAAGTCGGGCCTTTCTGCTTTCACGACATCCCCTAGTAGTTGCTCCTCCAAACCATCTTTGGTTACCGTAAAATTTATAAGAGTCGTCTGCGCCTGTATTTCGGGCTTGTAATGAGGATTGGCCAGCTTCGTTTGCAAAATCAGTCGAAAACGGTGATCGTAATCCACTTCCTTGTCCCAAATCTTGATAGCCCTAACGAATTTGTCGTTAGAAATGTAACACATTTTTAATATCCCCGCGGCAGTACCTTCCTTTTTTTATTAGATCCCTCTTAATGATAGGATCCATGACAGGATCGATCGTTTCCATAATGTTTTCGAGCAAAACAATTCCTCCGTTCGCAATAGAGAATTCGATAAGCGTCAGATAATTTGGTTGCGTGAGCCTCAGTACTTGCATTTCATCTCCGTAACGATTTTTAATCCATTTCGATCCTTGTAACTGCGGGTCTATTATAAGAGGCCATCTCGTCGAGTTCATTAATATCGATGCATTTTCAGACGACATTCTGTCGGTTGGTAAACCTTAAAACGCATATTTACCGTTCAAAATGCCCCTTTATTAACACTAGATTTACGACCATTGATAGCACGTATATTTATTGATACCTCTCATGTTGACGATTACCTTAAAATACGATTTCTCTTTTAATTAGAATATGTATTCGTGTCATTGCATCAATCAAATTCAACACAAGTTGTTAAAAAATAATATTTACGTGTTCTGCAATTTTAAATATGGAATCTGACGTCCGTAAATCTAGTGTTAAAATTTATTCGTACAAGTTCATTTTCATGAAACTATCACCTTCGTTGTTCCACTGAGCGATCAGCGCATCGTCGGATAGTAAAGTTAATACGTCCAAGTCGGCTGTCCTTGGTATTTTTGTTTCCAAATTCTCCAAAAACGGCAGCCAATGTTCGTTCATCAAATCGGTTCTATACTTTCGCGTAAAGCATCCCATGTACGACAGAAATGCCGTCACAAGGAGAATGTCGCCTGGCACCGTCACGCCTGAACTCCGCAACCTAAACGTTAATTATTAAATTTGTTCTTTTTGTTCTAAACATCAACCCTTTGCAGACGATCGCAATCCGTATTTATCGTACGTCGAATCGTACCATCTGCAAACGGTTAATTGACAATTACAATCGACAATTCAACAAACGTTTTCACGGTTTCGGTCCATCTAATTTTCTCCGATGCTAAACCATTCACTAATCTGTTCGCAAGGTCGATGGTTAACGCGGTAGCATCGGCCTCGTCCTGGCATTTTTGTTTCTCCGCCAATGCAGCGTTCATTCTTTCCCCCAGGACGTCGAGCACTTTTTGCAATTCCTAGAAAACGATTCGAGTAGAAAGCTCTTCCATCTAGTCGCGTTACGTCTAAACGTGACCATTCTCTGTTTTCTCTAGGCAGATTTCAGATCGTCAAGATTGTCTCTGACAGTGGTAAAATCTTAACTTGCAGTTTTTCTTTTTTATGTTTAATATTATTTCCTATGTTTCCCCGATGACATTAAAAATTATTTCTAGCGAAATGCAAAGGTGCGAAGAGACACCATGAAACAGTGTTAATGAATATGTACATTAGTACTATCTGCTTCGACCATACTCACAGGATACAAATTTCATGCGACTTAAAAATTGTGTAAAATAAGGACCAGGTGTGACTAGCTATTATTGTGTTCGTAAATAGAAAATTACTATCCTTTGGCAGGTTTCGAACGAAATAATTACCGCCAAACGTGCTCTCAGAGAATTTAAATGGTCCATGGCAGCTTTCAATTCGGCGTTAGCTTGCGCGAGTGCAGCTCTCAGTGGCTTCACGGTTTCGTTGATATAATGGAAAACCATTATGTTTTTGACCCAGCTGCACAAGCCTGCGGCTGCCTGGGATTTTGAGTAAATAATCTCTGGATCGAATTCTAAAACAGTTCGATAAACACAGGAATATTTCAAGCTTCTTTTTTAACAGAATTTGAATGCTTATTTTAATTGTTTTTTTTTTATTTTCGATAGTTGACGGAACTCGATCGTCTACAGGTTTGCATCGTCTATCATCCCAGTCATCGACCAGAGTGACCTCGAACGTAAGTTAAGATTCTCGTATCTACATAGTAACGCTACTTTCCTATCGTGAATTTCAACTCAGGTACGATGCGTATGATACGCGCGCGTCTGACCATTAATCGCTTGTACTACTTGCGTTGAAATCGTGCCTATAAATTTGCAACGCTCGACTTTCTAAAAAATAATGCTTCGATCGAGAAAAAAATGTTCTCTTTTTTAACACCCCCACGGACTCGCACGAACCTTTGTTATTGATGTAGGGTTGAATGGCTCTGACAACTTCAGGATGAATGTTTTCTTTGTCGTAATTTCGCAGCTGCGATAGAAACGCATCCACGCTTCCCATCATTACCTTGCATGCTTTCCAACTTCTGTCTTTGGGTATTTGTCCTTTCGGAGCAAACAACACCAGAACAGCCTGTGCCACCATCGCTACTTGTTCCGGTGGTGTTCCAAACGACTTCAGTTCGGTCAGATTGCTCTGTAAATTTAACAATAGTTCAATAACCTGCTACCGATAACGATAAAAATAGTTAAACTTTAGACGCGTGTAGTTCCGAAACTGTTAGTGCTTTATCAATAATTCCGCCATTGTTAGAAGCGGTAAACCTTCCTCTTTGAAATGGTTTCTGGTTTTTGTCGATCCTACTCTCCGTTTTCGAGATATCGCAATTTATGTAAAGGGGTAATTTTTCTTAATTCGACTATCTCTGTCTCCGTCTGACTTGTCGCGTCGTACCTCTTCCTCGCGCGTGAGTCGAGACAGTCACGTGACCAAGAATTTACTACGCGCGCGCGGGATCAATGAACTCGCGACGTAAACAATGAAACGTAAACAAACGCTTCGGACCCTTATATCTCCGGAACTAATGAAGCTATCGACTTGTACGAACGCTCGTTTTAAAGGGCATTTCATACTCTATGCACTGAATATAACTACTTTCATAATTTATGCTGTCTTCTATATTTATTTTGATATTTACTTTGACGCTATATACTTAAAAATGTTTCAGCAATTCCTATTGATTGTACGACTGATGTGCGATAAAACTGGATTATATATTGTTTATTTAATTAATAATTCTAAAGGTTATCGTGCCTTATTCAAAGTGTCGAGAGCAGCTTCGGCTTGTCGAACGGCAGGTTCTGCTTTGGCCAGATCCTCGTCGCAACGTTTTTGTCTTTCAGCCACCGTTTCTTTTATTTCCGCTATTTTTGCTTCTTCCTCGGACACTGTCGATAAATATATATTTACACTACGAGAAAGTAACGAATACTACTTCCTGCGTAACCCTCTATGGCGCGCAGGACCGTAAACTGTACCAATGGTTTTCTCAGCTTCCGCCTTAGCGTTTTCAGCCCGAACTTCCGTGAGAATTGTGTCTGCAATTTCGTTCTTCTTGTTTAATTCAATTTCTTGGGCCGCCAGGACAACTCTTAATTCGCTAACCTATAAATTAATTTATTTCTTATTAAATTCAATAGGAGTATGCAGGCTTTGCTCTCCAAATTAACCCTTTTGCAAATCACGTGGCTCGTCGATTAAGAATAAAATGAAATCAATTTAGTTTTCAGTCATTCGCAAGATGTGTTTCGTTTTAAATAAGGTGAATGCGATTTACGTTGATTCAAGTTCGAATTTCTAGCAAAGGACTAATTATGCACTTACTTGGCCAGCGCACGATTCTAACTTCTCCAAGCCATTTTTTAATCGCTCGATCGTCGCGTTTATGTCGTAGGTCCTCTCCGTGAGCAATTTAGTGTACAAAGAAATTTGTTCTAAAAACGACTTCGGCGTCGTGTAATTGTACCGTTTCTCGAACTGCAAATAAATGGCGGAAATGTCGTTTACGCTGGTGTGCGCGAACGACATGAACAAAGAAGCCGATTGTTTGTAATTTCCTGGAAGGTCCTCTAATTCCTGCAACGGACAGTTGAATTTTACAAGTTCTCCGTCGGACTTTGTACCCAGAAATCGTCTTACTTGCAAGAATCTAGCGGAAACGGATCTCAAAGCTTCCAACGGCCAACTCTGAATCCAATTGATCGAAGTGTTGTTTACGATAGCCGGGAATTGCCTGGCTCTGGTTCGTAACGTGGCTCCAATTGGCGAAAAGCAAAGGACGCATTTCAATCGATTTCGTACTCGATCGATGAAAAATTTCCAACAGTTTTCGTTGCTGTCGATCATTCCGGTCTGCTTCACCTAAAATATGCGCGTCCATCGTGAAAGTTTTACTCTTCTCCTTCTTCTATCCGTATACGCGTTAATAACTTTTCTTAACCGGTCAACTGTGTTCGACTGCTATATCCGTCATGGAGAAATGGCAGTATTTTGTATCATGACGACTGTATTCTCCACGAATAAAATTTAGTCATCATTTGCTATCTAAATTCTAATTTTAGCGAAAACTAAAATATATTCATTTTCAAAACGAAATAAAACAAACAAGTGAACGCTACGAAAAGAGCTCGCCACAGCTGACTGGTTAATTGTTTCTTTTACAATATAAACAATTACCTCGTTTCTTACGGAATTCACAATGTTGTCGATGTCCTCGTCGGCGAATAATTCCGATATTTCGCCGAACGCGAGCATATCGTTTATAAGAACCAGGAATCTTTCATCAGCAACGTGAGAATCGGTCATCAAGAAAGTAATTCCGATTGATTTTAGTCCAGACTTTAAATATAAAGCTGCCAGGTCGGTCCGCAAGTCGCTCACCGAATATCCTGATTTTAATTGTATTTGGAAAACCTGGAAATTATCAAATTTCTTAACCGAACAATATCCGATTGAATATCGAAACTAAAAGTTATTCCGTACACAGGGTATTATTTAATCAAGTTTCGCTAAGTTGCAACTATTTTTTCTCGTAGAATTTCATCGAACGTATCTGATATTATTTATTTTTGAAAATGGTTGTTTGAGAAATACCTCTAAGCCTGATATGAAGGATGCAAGGGAGGAAAGAGATTGTTTCCCGCTTCCTCCGACGCCCACTAGGAGCGCATTTCCTCTCGGTGATTCCAAAATACGATTTATTTGACACACTTGATACATTGCGTCGTCGAATAGAACTAAATTCATCGCTCCTACCTGTACCAGAATACAAAGATCCAAATTCAAGTGGAACGTACATCTACTATTGGCAATTAAACTATACTAGTCGTTGCTGCAGTCGTTTTTCTTGTTCCAAGAAAAACTGAATTCGTAGGATTTCGTTTCGATCGATGACACGGAAGTATAAATTAAAATTAAAGTACTTGTCGATTCGATTACCAGTTCATTGTAATTCAGCAACGCCTCGTCTAGTAATTTTGTCAGCTGTTGCCAGTCTTTTATCGGCATATATTTCGGTTCGCCAATTCCCTCGGCGAAGTGACAATATATCGTAGGCTCGGAAAATATAATATTTTCGTCCACCTCCTGCGATTAAAAATATAAAGATGAAGTCGACGATAACAAGTCTCTGGAACACTCTCATAACGAACGACGCGGTACTTGCAGCCATATTTTTGCGAATCGACTCTTTTATCAATTGTTGAAATGTTTTTTTGTCATCGGAATTTACTAATTTATCGGAATACACTCTCGTCGCTTCGTGGACGTATAATCTTATTAAATGATTGGCCGTCGGCGCAGTTTCACCAGTAGCGAAAAGTATACCCTTTAAAGTGCAGCGAATCATAGTTTACAGATATTTATAAAAGTCCCTTAAAATATTAATTCGAATAATTCTTACTTGAAATATATTCGAAAGATCGCGTAGATTGAATACGTAATGAAATTTGACCGCAGTTGGCAGAAAGCTGGTAGAAATTTTCGCGTGACAGTACAACGCTGCTGCCAATAAGGGCTCCGCAATTTTAGTCAACGCTAAATTAAATTTATTGAGAGGATTTGTCAGATGCTGATCTAGTATCTGGCTATAGATCCTAACTAAATTCTCGTCGGACGGGAAGCTGCAACGAAAAATTAAATTTTTCACACAATATGCACTCCGCGGCGAAAAGATAGCGCGCTAAGTAATTCTTGTACTTTTCGTAAATGTAATTAAATAATAGTAATTTTTATATCGTATATCACTCTTCGGTAAATTAAAATTTGTTCTGTTCGCGGTAAATATTTTGTTATTATTGTAAGATATTAGAAATATCAAAAGCAACGCAATATATATTGTTTAAAAAGTAACAAAATTGTATACTTGTACAGTGTGCTATACAGGGTGTTTGGCCACCCCTGGGAAAAATTGCAATGAGGGATTCTAGAGGCCAAAATAAGACGAAAATCAAGAATACCAATTTGTTGATAGAGGCTTTGTTGAAAAGTTATTAACGTTTAAAGTTCCGCCCGTACTGAATTTTTTTCTCGAAAATTCGCAGGATTTTGGGGATATGTGTAATGACCAAAAGTGATTGTAATTGACCCCTGCAAGTAAAAATAATTTTTTTAGAACGATTTGAAATTTTTTAATTTCGTCGAAAATTCCTACATCAACTCGAATTTTTTTCTCGTAAGTGGTTAAGATTTGAAGGGTAGGTCTATTTACCAAAAATTATTGTAATCGACCCCTACAAACGAAAATAATTTTTCTAGAACGATTTGAAATTTTTTTTTCCGCCGAAAAATTTAAGCAGCTACCCCCCGTCGATTTTTCTTAAAAATTCGTTTTTCATGTTTAATAATTTTGTTTGACGTCCTATAAAAAAGTTGTCTAATACTTTTTTGTAGGTACCCATGAACTCTACTTCAGAAAAAAGTTTCATTGAAATATATTCACAATTATAGGATTTATTGTTGTTTGAATATTGGACCATTTTTATGGAGTTTTTCTCATTTTTCAGGGTCAAGGACCAACTTTTCGAATATTTTTAGAATTTCTACATATTCTCCACCAAAATACGCGTCGTTTGCTTTTTTAAACATTAAAATCCGTCAATCCGTTCAAAAGTTATGACATTTTAAAGATTCGCCAGAAATTTTCGGGCAACATTTCTGGCCATAAATTACATTTTCGATTAGGAATTTTTTTCTCGAAAATGCGTAGGATTTTGGGGGTATGTGTAATGACCAAAAATGATTGTAATTGACCCCTGTAACTAAATATAATTTTTTCAGAACGATTTGAAATTATTTTTTCCCGTCGAAAAAAGGCACCTAATTAGATTTTCAGTAATGAATTTTTTTCTCGAAAATGCGTCAGATTTCGAGGGTATGTGTAATGACTAAAAATGATTGTAATTGACCCCTGCAACCGAAAATAATTTTTTCAGAACGATTTGAAATTGTTGAATTTAATTATTAACAACTTTGTAACGAAGCCTCCATCAAGAAATTAGTATTCTTCATTTTCGTCTTATTTTGGCCTCTAGAATCCCCCATTAAAATTTTTCCCAGGGGTGGTCGAACACCCTGTATGCATCGTAAGCTTACTTGACTGCGAAAACGGCAAAATGCCTCTGCAAACGGGGATCTATCGTGAAACTTCCTGCTGTAGGATTCATGCAGGAGACGTATTGCGTATTGTGAATTTCCTTTATGGTTAATTTCGTTCTATCGTACCTAAATTTTTAATTATTTATTAAAAGAAAATTACCCATAGAATATAACATACAGTATGTTAACGTCTTTATACCAGTGATTGTAATCAATGTGCTGTCTAAAGAGTGTATGGGGCTGCACGGTGCCGTAAGTATCGACTTCAGGCATGTTCATATCGTCGATGAAATATATTAGCTTCTTCGTGCCCGGTGGACCATAATTCCTACCAGTTTTTTTCTCCAGATGTTTTTCCATATTCGATTGTAGCATTTCTGTAAAAACGAACACTCTTGATAATAAAAAAAAAAGAAAATTCATGCAGTCGAGTCCAAGTGTTAATCACCCGAGGAAGTATAGTAATTGAGGGGTAGGTTGGCGACATTATATTCGTCCGGAAGAGATCCCAATTTCTCAGCCACGATCACGCTCTTCCCGGAGCCTGCGGCGCCTATCAACATCACTGGCATTTTTTTCTCGATGAGAATGTCCAGGAAAAAGTGTAAATATGCCGTTTCGCCGGTTGGTACCAAAGTGGACTGAAAAAACACAAATATTTTCCAAAATGTTTACCGTTAAACGTATAGAAACAATTTTAACGTTTCGCGAAGCTGAATAAGAATCTATAAAAGTCCCAAGTAGAGCCAGTTTTTAAATAAAGGGACGTTTTAACGAACTTGCAGCGGTACATCGTGATCCAACTCGAACTGCTTCACATTCTCGGTCCAGGGGACCAACTTTTTCGTGTCTTCTTCGATGAAATAATTGAACACGTTGCCACCGGTGGGGAATTTGATCGTTTTGAATTCGTTTTGCCACCATTTGTTGAACTCGTTTCGCCAGTCGATTAGCTGGTCTTGAAAAGTAGCCGAGCCGAATGCCCAAATGCAAGCGAACGCAAAATACAGTTCGTACCTTGGACGACGAGAGATTTCAATTTAAAGATCGCAATTGTTCAATTCCATCGTACGTATTTTGGCCGTGTTAATGCTTGTTTGTACCATTCCTTAGGGCAGTCCTGCGGTACGTTTTCGTTCGTCAAAAAACAATCCAACAAATTGCAAAGCATCTCTACATGACAGATCTCTGGCAACGGAGTTATTTTCTTAAACTTATTTTTCATCGCTTCTACGAGCGGCGGGACATATTTATCGAACAGGATAACCAAATTTGCCCTTTCGGACGGTTCTCTCGTATCTATCCAGCTGACTGAAAATCTACATTAATTATACAATATTTTTTGTTTCTTTTTCAATTTTATTATCTACTTTAGTACAATCTATCAGATGACGATATGTAACACTGATTAAAAGGGTATGTTTTGAAATATTTAATGAGTTACTACTGTTATTTAATATTTACAGTTGTTGAAATAAGAAAGACTTTACTTACGGGTACCATCCAATATCTTGTGGGTTTATGTAAAGAATTCCAGCCCTGGAAACAGTAGCTGGCGTTGCTGTACTGAAATTTATTTGCAAATATTTTGTAATATGATTAGCCATCGAATCAACAACAATTTTTCGAGTTAAAAAGAAAAATTACGCGTACGAAACATTTTTAGAACCGTTATTTGTATAATTACTAGACTTCACGCACATGCATATTTTTTTTAGGAAAAAGATAAAATTATTAAAAGAAAATTCAAGGTTTGATACGTTATCGACAGTCTAATTAGATATTTGTATCAATGAGAGTTTCGTATATAGTTTGTATAAAAAGTTATTAATACCGAAGGTTGGAAATTTCGAAAATGAGTCTCATTTGATCCGTCAAAGCGATTCTTTCGTTGCTAGCCAATGTCAGCACCTTGTTATCATCCATCACAGTATTCAACGATTCGATCCACATTGGATCTATGTCCCCGTCGAATATGATCCACTTTGGATCGGTTCCTGACATTTTTGCTTGGTCTCTCATTAACATCGAGAACAATCTAATCAAATTTTTCAGTTATCACTAACGTATGTATTAAATAAGGAGAGAAAAATAGAAAAGAAGAGTAAGTGTAAGAAATACTTATACCATCTCGATATAAAGAATAGAAAAAGTATGCGTTTGACAAAGTGTCAAAAGAGGCAAACAATCAAGCCAATAATAAACGTAACATTTCTTAAAGGACTGTACAGCAGAAAGATACAAACCCACCCGTCTTTCCATTCTCGAGTGGCTGGATTAATGACTCCAAAAAGCTCGTCGTTGGTCACAGCTTTTGGATTCAAATCGTTGTAATACGGTTTTAATTTTTGGTTGAAGTAAGTTTGATTTAGCGTCTTCCAAACTTGCGTTTTTCCTGTTCCAGCGAAACCAACGATGAAAACCGAATGACGAACGTGAAGTAATTCTTCCAGTTGTACCACCTGATTTCATTCGATTTTTCGTCGACGTGTGACGAAAATTTGTTACTCGATAGCAAATAAACGAGTAATGCTCCAAGAGAACAGGAACATTTAATAATTACTTTTAATATGAATCCATCTTCCGGCTGTAACTTTAAATCGACAGCGGACTCCTTGACCGTTAATTCAAAATCTAAATCTCTTTTCCGCGGCACATCCAAAGCAGGAAATAAATCGCCTAAATGAAAAAAACTATTATTTAAAATAAATCTCTGAAGATTCAACAGTAGTTTTTCTCTTATATGTAGTTTTTAATTGCACGAAAGACGCTTAATGTAATGTCACAGACACGGTATTCGAGTAAACCTTACATCCAATTTTTTTTTTCAATAGTGCATAAGAATTTGGGGGTATGTCTATTCACCAAAAATGATTGTAATTGACCCTTATAACCGAAAATAATTTTTTTAGAACGATTTGTAATATTTTAATCTTGTCGAAAAATTTCACACCTTCTCGAATTTTTTTCTCGAAAGTGGGTAGGATTTCGAAGGTGTGTCTATTCACCATAAATAATTGTAATTGACCCCTGCAAGTAAAAATAATTTTTTTAGAACGATTTGAAATTTTTTAATTTCACCGAAAAATTTCATTGCCTACTCGAATTTTTTTCTCGAAACTGAGTAGGATTTCGTATATATATCTATTTACCAAAAATGATTGTAATTGACCCCCGCAACTAAAAATAATTTTTTTAGAATGATTTAAAATTTTTTAATCTCGTCGAAGAATTTGTCCGTAAGGTGTAAGGTTTATTCATGTACCTCGACTGTGGTAATATCTAATATATTTACCGATAAGTCCCATAAAGACAGGCACATCGTCCGTAACAATTTTTGGAACGTTGAAGTCCCTGAGTGCTCTCATCAATACTTGATCTTCGGCCCTCTGAGGATCGTCCCTCTTTAATTTCCCAGCGACGACCAGAACCGACTTAATCGCTCTCAAGCCCCAATCATAATGATCTTGCTTCGACAAAAGTTCTCGACAGAGTTGGTAAAGCGTTATGAATTTTCCAGCCAATAGTCTGGCCTCTTGAAATCCTTCGGCCACCAGCATTATTTCGCAGATCAAGTCGAAATCCGGGACTACCATCGCGCAGGGCCTTTAAAATAAATTAGAAAACCGTTTGTGAGAATCTTAACGGCAGTAGGTTCTCTGTGAGTGTTTTATTTTAAAAAATTATATGTATTGGATTTTACCGAAATAATGTTTTCAAGTTTTCCGGCAATTCCGTTCTTCCAGCATATCCGGGGTTCATAGTGATGAACATACCGACAGTGGGGACGAGATTCAGTTCCTCCTCGAAGAAAAAGAATGTCGGTTTGCCGCTCTTTATTCCGTCTAGTACTGATTTCACTTGTACAGCAACTACCGAGAGCACCTCCACCGAAATTCGATTGAACTCGTCGAAACAGCCCCATGCTCCGACTTGAGCAAGACCCTTGTAAATATTTCCACAGGACTGTGGAAATATAACAGAAGGATAGCGCACTGTACAAGTATACAATTTTTTAACAATTTTGAAAACACATGCAATGATGTTTTTCTATATATTTCTAATATATTATTAACTGAAGAGTGATACATAATATTGAAACTGTTATTATTGAACTATATTTACGAAAAATATCAAAATTAATTAGCGTGATATCTTTTTAATAGTATAGTTGTTGACCCTTGTTGTAAAAATATCTTGAATAACAGAGGAACAGGGAGAAAGTTATTACCTCCGTTCGATATTACCTTGTAGTCCATTTGTTCAGAACAATTGAACACGTACACCATTTGGCCCAATGCTCTCCCCAAATCTTTCGTGGTTTCCGTTTTGCCGGTTCCTGCTGGCCCAGCAGGTGCTCCCCCCATTACCAGATGCAAAGATTGCGTTAACGTGATGTAACATCTGTCCGTTAACGGTGTTATTACCAGTCGCGGAACGTTCCCTAAATATTCGTGATTGTATCTGAAGGATGCGTCGCAAATATCCGCGTAACAATCGTGAGCTTTGTCGTTCCACCTGAAATATTATTTTATCAAAAATATTGAAAATTACTGTCGGTGTAACGGAACTTTGAATTTAATCAAAACCAAAGATCGATCGAAAATTTTGTGGAAAATTGAATGAAATTGTTCGGTAAACCGTCTGACCTGTGCCTCAGCTGTGACTGCCACTGAAAACTGGAAGAACTATCAGCCTTCATCGCGATCATTTTCGCGACAACGTCTCTGGCGTGCACGTCGATCGTGCAGATGGTCATGATCTTCCTTCTGTCGCCCTCGTCCAAGTCTCCGCAAAGTATCGTGATCAGAGCGTTCAGCTGATAGATCTGTTTCCTCTGGTAATCTTTAAACGCGTTCTCGAAACCCTCCTCGAGTCTCATAAAGGCCATGTTCACCTCGGTCGTCCACCAAATTTGACTGCCGCAAAGAGCCGGTTGAGCTTCGTAATCCAAGATCCACTGTTCCCTTGGTTTCTCCTCGTAAGTAGCCACTGCTTGAGATATGCGATTCCTCACGGTTCTTTTCATCGCGTCTGTCACGTTGTTCAACCAGTTTTCTACCTGAAAGAGTAATTTTTACAAAACAGTTGCAGACTATAACCCTTTGCACTCCGAATTTCAATTTTGTTACCAGCAGCTCCCAGCACTTTCAAGTATTTTACTTGAAATTTACGTTAACCAATAGAGTAATTTAAACAAACAGAGGAACAAACAGATTCAATTAATTATCTCTTTGGTTTGGACTTGGAAAAATATCGAGTCACACTCAACATAGAAGTGCAAAGGGTTAACACCTGCAACGAGCAGAACAGAAAAGAAACATTTTCCAGGAAGTTTTTCCAACTGATTTAACAATTTAAAATCCCCCCACCGATACAGTAATAATTTTTAAAAAGTGTTTTGTTACGTTCACAAAAGCAATTTGCAAATTACTTTTCCGCTACAGTCGCAAAAACGGTAAATCGACATGCGTTCGCCGTCCTTGGCGATCATGGTAATCGCGATCTTGGTTCGTTTTTCGCCGTCCATTTTCCATTCCAAATCCGCGATGGAATCGTACAATTTTGACAAGTGCACGCAAACCAGTTCCGGACTATTACCTTGCGAAATAATTATCGAGTCGTTAGGCTTTCTATCGCTGAATGGTTTAAGAAGGATTTAGAAAAGGTAATAAGCAATTTTTAAAACTGGTTAAAAGTAGTTTCGGAATAATTGAGATTTGTCTTAACCGTTGCTTAAAATATCTAGAAGATCGGCTGCTGACACGAAGTAAAATCTCGGATAAATTAATCTTTTCGTTTCCAAGTAATCCGCCAATGCTTTTTCGCAATTGTTCAACTGGATTTGCAGCTCTTCCAGTTTTTCCAGAAGCTTCGGTCGATTGGTTGCTTTCACGATGTTCAAGTTGCTCAGCATTTCCCGTAGCAATTCCTTAAAAAGTACATCGACGCTTGTAATTTCTCCCTGCATTAAGTAAAAACGCTACGAAAGAATACTTTAAAGTCCTTGTCGATTTTTTCGAACCGTTTCGAGTCATCCGGAAGTTGGCTTCTGATATCTTCCGAGCCAATGAAGATACTTTCAAGGTGCATCCATGCTCGTTGCACTTCGAACCAGGCGTGAATCACCGCGTCTGCGGTGCTCAGCTTCTTCTGCCAATCGAGAATCTCGTCGAGAAAGTATCCCACAAATTTCGAACTCATCATATTCTGCAGTTGCACCTGTTAACACTCGTCGTTAGTAAAACAATCAATCTAACCCACGGAGAAATTTTATTCGTTGAATGCCTGATTGTCTTCGAGAATTTCGATAGCTTCCTCGGAGATTTTAAGGACGCTTAGTTTCGTACGTTCGTGCGTCTCTTTCTGAAATTCGAGGTTGCTCCAAGTATCGAGAAGTTCTTTCAATACTTTTTCCATCGCCATCTCTTTGACCGATTTAGCGACAATGTCCTTAACTTCTTCTTCGTATTTGTGCAGTTGGAGTTTCAACAAATCATTCAAGGTCGTACTGTCGGACATACTAAAGGCCACCTATCGCAAAACGCAATTCGTTTCTGACACAATTCTACCCAGAAAAGTAAGTCGCGTTTGACCATCGATCGATATTTCTACTCGAGCTCGATTCCAAGTCGATTTTATGAACAGAATAACGAATATATATGTTAAGTTGAGTTATGTTGAGATCAAGTAATTAATAACCTTTGTCTCAGCCATCAATTCTCTCCAATGTCTGTCTCTGATTGCTGGATTCTGCAATTCCGCAACAGCTCTTAACGACGCCATCATGTTTCTCACTTGTGCTTCAACGTCCGAGTATACTGACCAAGGACGTACATCCTTGTCCAATTCTACGAGAGAAACAATGTGAAAAGTCTCAAGAAACGATGGACAGAATTTGGTATGAAAAAGAAGAAATGTTTCTCACGTCTCAGTTCTCGTAAAAGTTTCTTGCACTCTTGGTCCATCCATTCTACGTCGATCTTTTTCCAAACGGTTGTTTTCCATTCGTTCAAACTGGTGTTGATAACATTCACGTAATCCCACACGGTTTTCAAAAGTTGTATCTCTTTTCGTATGAGTTTGTTCACCTTAAACTCGGGCATTTCTTGTTCGAAGATTGCAGACTGATCTTCAAGATTTTGTTCTTCCTTGGAGAACTTTAAAGTTTCTTCGTATATTTTGTCTAGTTTCTCGTAAGGATGCGTGCAATCCGTACTGCGAATAATCGAATCAATTTTTTTGTTTTTTATAAATATGACTTTTTAGCAAAAATATGTCTAATTAATTACGCGCGTACTATTATTACTGCTAGGAGCTTACTTGAAAACGTCCTCCTTGCGAAATTCGTCCAAGAAACGCTGCTGTTTGAAATCGTAGTAGCTCAATCTTTTCTTCAAGAGTTCGATTTGTCGAGTCATCAAAGGCTGAACGACTTGTTTAATTTGTGCAGCCACTTTCTTCAACGTCTCCCAACGATCAGGCAATTCCGTTAACCAATCAAAAATCTTCGGCGACAACGTTACTTGATAATGCTGTAAAAGTTCTACCGTTTTCTGGAAAAATGAATCGACAAATTTTCAAACGGTATTTACAACTACGAGAAAGTATCAAAATATTAGATTTATCGTAATTTTACCTTAATAGGATCGAACATATCTTCGATTTCAAATTGTCGATCTCTGATCTCCTTCAAGTAATAAATAGTCTCCAAAAGCGCATCGTAATCGTCTTCGAGGATGTTGTGCGAAAAATTTTCCATAGCTGCCTCCAAGAACTTTTCCAGCTCCTCCAATCTGAAAACGAGTTCGTTAAAATATCTCGAAATATCGAATCACTTTTTAAAATAATTACTGCGTGGTAATTCGTTTGACTAAATATTCCTTCAGCACGTTGGCCCATTTGCAAATTATGTTCATCAGGGTTTGTTTAAAGGGCTTCAGATCGAGCCTCAGCCAGCGTCGAATGACGTGTTCGTTCGGTATTTGATCGCATTTCTCGTACAGATCCATAAAATAATCAATTTCTCGTTTGAAGTCCGCCAAATCCGGCGCTTTTGGTTTCATATTCTCCGGAATATACTCCGGTTGTTCTTCGAGCATTTGCCTTTCTTCGGGTGTAACGTATCGAGAAAATTCAAGGAAGTAATTCAAATATGCCTGTCTGTCGTCCGACCATAACCAGGAATAAGTTTCATACGTCTGAAAATAGGTGAAAAGGAGACGTGTGATAATCTTTCTATAGCGGTTTACACTTGTTAACGAACCTGAGCATATTCCCTTGCTTCCACCAAGGCTAATTTCACTCTGTTGCTGGTCTCTTCCAACATAAATACGATACCGTCTTCTTCTGCCAGATCGGCCTTTGGAAACAAACAATTGTTATTGACTGTGAGTCGACGAAGGTCTCGATAATAAATATACCGCGTAATGTTCTCGTTCTTCGACGATTTGAGTATCGACGCGTGGTATAAAGGTACCCATCTTCATCATATCGAGCAACAGTCCTTCGAAGAAAGCGAAGAATCCATCAGGATCGTTCATATCCACCGATGGTTGGAAATTAATACTGGGATTCTTTCTCGTGAAAACAGAACGAACATCAGAATTATTGGAAAAAAGTAGACGGAATTAACAATATACAATAGATGTATGTACCTAAATAAGTTCAATGTTGGGAAAATTTTATACTCTTTAGAACGAATAAAAGTTATTTATAACAGTATAGTATATGTGTTTACCCCTAAGCACACTTGTATTTCGAACAACGGCTCCATGTCACCATCAGGATCAGTTTCATCCAATATATAACAAATACTGTGACGAGGAAAGGTTTTAATTTTCAAAATTTCTGTCGCAAATAAAAAGTCAATGAACTCACCTTGTGGAGACTGCTTGAACGAGCCCTTTAGAAATTAAATTGTCAACGTAGGTGAGATATGGTTGCCATTTCTCGCGTCGAATCGCTAACGTCTCTTCGTCGACCTCTTCCTCTTCTTCTGCTTCCTCTTCTTCTTCCCCTTCTCCTTCTCCTTCATCTTCTTCTTCCAGTAACTTTGCATCTTCCATCTCCTCGTTCAGTCTACGAAAAATATAGAATTATCGTTTCTTTAATTAAGATACTCAATGGTGTTTCTTTTTATCTCACTTTGCAGATTCAGCCTCGTCTCCTTCTGGCGATGCCTCGTCTGTTTTACCTTCAGACTCTTCTATATCGTGAATAAATCGTCACGTATTTCGATAAAAAGCGTTAAAAAATATTTAATTAGCCATTAAATTGTACAAGTGAAAAGCTCACCGTCGTAATATTCCAATTCGTCTGTTTCGTAAAAGTGATCCGGCAATAGATCGAAAAACAGTTTGTAATTTTCCTGCAAAATTCGCTCGAGTTCCGTGGCGGTTTCTTCGATTTCGTTGAACCTTTCTTGGAATCTGTCGTCTTTGTCCGCGGTCGCCAATAAATTTTCGTCTCTCGCGTCTTTGCGATACAGAACTGGCATCATCGCCCAAGAATACAACGCGTCCATGATATTTTTTAAATTATCCTGTGCACGAAATACTC
Source organism: Colletes latitarsis (assembly GCF_051014445.1). NCBI lineage: Eukaryota > Metazoa > Arthropoda > Insecta > Hymenoptera > Colletidae > Colletes > Colletes latitarsis. Next base: position 14,071,369 of record NC_135140.1, read on the forward strand.
TGGAGTGCAGTTTTCGCGTAATTGTCAACAGTTTGTCAATGTATTCCGGAACCTCTGAAACGTTTCATTTCTCTCGAATGAAAACTTTACAATGCCAAAATTTCAGAGGAGATCGAGTATAAATTAGTCAAGATTATTTTTTAAGAAATATTTAGTCCGTACCTTCAGAATTCCAATTATAATTTTCTTGCCCGTGATCGATCAACTCGTCGATACCATCAACTTCTTCTTTTATTATCTCAAATTCCACCGGGATACTTTGACTTCGAATTCTGTTGTACCTAAATCGACAAGTTAAGTAACAGCAGACGTACCAGAATAGAATTTTTAAATAGTATTTCGATATCTCAATTGAACAGTATAAATCTACTGCGTTATTATCGATATTTAAAGTTTGTACGAAATAAAGCACGAGACAAATTATAATAGATTTCAATAAACTCTACAAAAAAATGAACTAACCATTTTACAATTAAATTCAGATTGTAAGTGCTTTTGAAAAAGAACTGTGATCTATTGTAAAATTCGATGGCCTGTTCGGGAAGGTCGGTCTTTTTCATAATTGTCATATATCGAATTTCCCTTAACAAAGTCGTCAATTCGGGGTCGAAATTCAATTCTAACAGTTTGTCTTCCCCAACGTTTAGCAAAGTTTTCGACAAGTGGGTTTCACAAATTTCTGGCATCTTTACTGCCCATGCAGCAAATATCTCTCTTTCCTTCTCGTCGATAAGAGACTTGAACAAAGAAATATATAATTGGACAAGTTGCTTTTCCGTGGAATCGTCGCGAATAATTCAACAAATAATAATAAGCTGGCTGTATGTTTAATAAACAGATGATTTTTGAATTATTTTGTTAACAATTACCAAGAGCTCTTCGAATTTGGCTTTTAGATCGTTGGTCATTTTTGCTACGATCAAAGGGTGATCGACTAAATGTGCACACTCGACTGGAAAACGACATCTTTTTCGGAATTTCAATAACAAACACAATGCTGCGGCTACCGGTGGCAAATAGAGGGTCACCATTAAACTCGACGCGTTTTGATCTGATTTAAAACAGTCATCGAACATGATCTACGGAGACGCAAGGTTTCAACTTGTTTTCTTTAATATTTCGATTAGAGTGCAATTCGATTTTCACCTTTATATCGCTGAACTGTTGATCTATTCTTTCGATCAAATGTTCGTAATTGTGCCACAATTGAGCCATTATTATTGGCCTGTTGGCAATTGAACCCATTATCCAAATAAGTTTAAACAACGACTCCAAATTGTGACATTCCGTGAATGCTTGGTCGAAAATGCTTGCCAGACGTCGATCGAATTGATCCACCTTTCGTATAAAAACAATTTACACGCTATTTATCAATTCGCTGCTTAATAAATTTTCTCTCCTATTGTTGATCATTCCTTTTGAATAATTTACTTACTACGGTGAAAAATGCTTCCAAGTCTTGCGTGAATTGCGTCTCTTCGGGCAACAAAACAACGTAAGGCAGATCTCCAAAATTGTGATACAATTTCATAAACTCTTCGTAAATGTCATTGACCATGGAGAGCAAAGATTTTGCTTTTAAACCAGCCATTTCGATTCTTTCTAGCTTCAAATAATCCTGCACGACGTCGAACAACGACTGTAAACGAACAATAAAAATTATAAAAATAAGTTTCAGAAAATATACAGGGTGTTCGACCATCCCTGGGAGAAATTTTAATGAGAGATTCTAGGGGCCAAGGGGTTTGTAAACATCTTTCTTCTTTTTCCTTTACATTTATTTGAAGTTTGTACGTTGAAAAATTTATAAAATTTTTAAACCTCGATCTCTTTAAGCCTCTTCTCGAACATGTGGATTCTTTCAAAAATTAATTTCTCGTGAAATATCCAAGGAACGGGTTCAACGGGAGGCTTGAAATAGTTTTCAATTTTATCTTTAAACGATCGAAATGTATCCTGATAATTATCGAGAAACGGTAGGACTTCTGCTATTTTCGCTCTATTTTCCTCGGTGTCTACTTCGAATAAAGTGGACGGATTTATATATTTTATTGCCTGAAAAAAGGTATATTTCATCGTTAATATAAAGTTATTATGCGTGTAAGAAAAATGGTTACCTGAGAGATGAGCAAATCCGAAATTTCACGTAACAGAACGATCATTCTTTCCATAGAGTAATATTTCGAGTTGGCCCACATTAAACAGGCGCAATGCATTAAAGCTTTCAACTTCGCTCCGATAAGCTTAAATTCGGTATGATCGATTTCTTGAAAATAAGATTCCAGAGGCTTCAAGTAAAGGTTGATGTCCCTTGTTTCCAGCAATGCTGAAATTAGAATATAAACGACTGGAAACTGAAGAAATTAAAAATAGTCCTTTGAAACGAATCAATTTAATATTCTAATTTATTTGTCGAATTCTTAAATCGTGTCAACTAGAAACGTATCCTTAGGTGAGAATATTCTGTCTAAAATATTTTACAAATTGTTTGGCCCTTATTTCAGAAATCGTTGTATACATACTGGCAGCAACGTTCTTGATAAGATTCTTGAAAAACTCGGAATATGGACTTTTCGTTTCTTCTAAAAACATGTCCATATGTATTACTCCTGGATCTTTTAACTGAAGGTAAAGCGATTCCAAATTTTTCAGTCTCAAGTCCCAGTAATCCAACTCTAAAGATATTTAAACGTCGAATGACTAATAATTGAAAGATAGTAACGTTCGAATGTGTGCGATATTATCCAATTAATTTTCCTCCAAGTTGAAGAGCAGAAGTTGGAGTGCAATTCGAGCGAATGTACAAACGTTTAAAGTAACTAAATGAATAGAATTACCAGACGTGCGTGCAAGTTCGTTGGCCGAGAACGTCGAAAATTCTTCGTGAAGGATCTCGTTAATTTGGGTCGCCCATTTTATCACGATTTCCTCCACATTGTTCTTAAGTCGCAACCTTTTCGAAGCATCTGCTACGGAATTTAATTTATTCTGGACAATTTCCTCGATTCCCATCGGCATAGGTAGCAATGTCTGCCCTATTATCTTTCCCTTCACCTAATCAATTTTATATTCGTGTAAAATTTAAATTATTCACCGTTTTAAAACAGCCCGATTACGATTCTTTTACCTGCCATATCAGGCTCCGAAGATTGTAAATTTGTTTCTTCACGTCTTTGCGAACAACGTCTGGCCATCCACCGTGATTTTTTGGATTAGATAAGATGGGTACGTACGCCTGGGTAATAAATATCGTACATACAATATAATCCTAAATAGATTTTGGTCGCGAAAACAAATATCAAATTCGAGTTTCCACATACTTTCCATAAACTTAAACTTGTACAACTTGTGTAATCAACGCGAAACTTTTAAATAACTTAAAAATATATACAGAGTGTTCGGCCAACTCGGGGAAAAATTTTAATGGGGGATTCTAGAGACCAAAATAAGACGAAAATCAAGAATATCAATTTCTTGACTGAGGCTTCGTTAAATAGTTATTAACAATTAAATTCGAAAATTTCAAATCGTTCTGGAAAAATTATTTTCGGTTGCGAGGGTCAATTACAATTATTTTTGGTCATTAGACATACTCTCGAAATCCTGCCCACTTTCGAGAAAAAAATTCGAGAAGATGTGAAATTTTTTGACAGGGAAAAAAAATTTCAAATCGTTTTGGAAAAATTATTTTCGGTTGCGGGGGTCAATTACAATAATTTTTGGTGAATAGACATACCCCCGAAATCCTACCCATTTTCTAGAAAAAAATTCGAGAAGGTGTGAAATTTTTCGACGAAATTAAAATATTTCAAATCGTTCCGAAAAAAATATTGTTAGCTGTGGGGAGCAATTACAATAATTTTTGGTGAATAGACATACACACGAAATCCTGCCCATTTTCTAGAAAAAAATTCGAGAAGGTGTGAAATTTTTCGACGAAATTAGAATATTTCAAATCGTTCTGAAAAAAATATTGTTAGCTGTGGGGGTCAATTACAATTATTTTTGGTCATTAGACATACCCTCGAAATCCTACCCATTTTCTAGAAAAAAATTCGAGAAGGTGTGAAATTTTTCGACGAAATTAAAATATTTCAAATCGTTCTGAAAAAAACATTGTTAGCTGTGGGGGTCAATTACAATAACTTTTGGTGAATAGACATACCCCCGAAATCCTGCGCATTTTCGAGAAAAAAATTCGGAACTGGCGGAACTTTAAACGTTAATATCTTTTTAACGAAGCCTCCATCATCAAATTGATATTCTTGATTTTCGTCTTATTTTGGCCTCTACAGTTTCCCATTAAAATTTTTCCCAGGGTTGGCCGAACACCCTGTATAATAATTCCATTCGATGGTCGGAACTAACATCGTCGACAAGTACGGCCAGTTCTTCGATCGCGTTTGGTGCCATGTCACCCGGGATCAGCACGTCCTTGTAATTAATCTCGGTAACAAGCTGGGCTTTTCTCTTTACAAAGTACGACAACTTTCCTCTAGACTCTACTATTTTCAGATGGGGCACCAACACACCAGCCGGGGTCAGTTGCAGCACGAGGATCATCTCCGATGGCGTGCTGAAGAACTTGGTAATTATATCCTGTGCACGAAAGTCAAGTAAATTAATGTAACGTGGTCGATAGAAAACGCGTCGCTATGTCTATTTTAAAATATAACAATTTATAAATCGTAGATTTCGGTTCTTTTTTATTTTTCTCTATTGGGGGGAGTGGTGATAAATTAGTTAATAGATATTTACAAAGAAAGTTAATTTTTTCTATTGAAATACTTTGATTTATATCGAAGTTGTCTAAAACTATTAATATACTTTAAAGTCTGCATTTGATAACATTTTCGTCCATCTGTCAATCTTCAGTTTCCTCGAATAAGTTAAATAATTGTAGATATACTCCAATAGCTCGTTTTCTTCCTTTTTTTCACCGTCCCTTCTGTCAGCCATTTTTCCTCCCAATATTATTTGCTTTATTGCATGTACTGATTTAAATTCAACCGCATTATTAATACGACTATATCAGTTTATTTCTTGTTGCACGTTTACAAAAAAAGATGACGATACGTTATAGAGAAATGCGATATGTTCGGGCCAAACATTCAATCTCGTTTAAATTAACGGTTCTTATATTACGAACACTAAATATATCTTGATTTTTTAACTTATTTTTTAAGCAATTGTTTAAATAGAACTTAACTTGGTTCGATTATCGAACATACGATTAAAATTATCGTTATAATCCTTTTTGGACACTGTTTGTCTAGTCCTATTGTGTCTTATTGAATTATAATGAAAGGATAAGTTAATTTTAATAATGAAAGGATGACATAATTTGTTGAAAACTTATTTATTTACATACAGTTTCAATACAAAAATTTCACACCTTCTCGAATTTTTTTCTCGAAAGTGGGTAGGATTTCGGGGGTATGTGTAATGACCAAAAATGATTGTAATTGACCCCTGTAACTAAATATAATTTTTTTAATATGATTTGAAATTTTTTAATTTCGTCTAAAAATTTCAGTACCTTCTCGAATTTTTTTCTCGAAAGTGGGTAGGATTTCGAGGGTATGTGTAATGACCAAAAATGATTGTAATTGACCCCTGTAACTAAATATAATTTTTTTACTATGATTTGAAATTATTTAATTTAATTTTTTAATAACTTAACTATTAACTAAAATTTTTCCCAGGGGTGGACGAACACTCTATATAAGTAGCAATATATCAGATTAATATTATTGTAAATAGTATAATAATATAGTACCTATAGTAGTACGTATTTTAATATAAAAATTAGTATAACACTTTATTAAATATCAATTGAATGTAAACCGTCGAGATTAAATTTCTTATCTTTGGAAAATACTACCTAATACAGAACGTTAAATGGGAAGCAATAACATAATGTATTAATTTTTAAGATTAAATTACTTCTCGCTATTTTGTGGCATTTAGAAAGTATAGGTGCAGAAATTAGTTCTCGTCTAATTATATTAGGAGTGCGTTTAAACACACGCTGAATGGTTCGATGTGCAATTCCTCGACAACTTTTTAAAAGTATCCAAATTTAATCATTTCTTTCTCGAATTCACATGCTAAAACTGCACCTTGCTCTTTCTCAGCAAGGTATTTACCACGTGTAATTATGTCAATCAATTATAAAAACTTTATGACAAACACCCTTAAAGTGTAACTTGAACGAAAATGATATTTTGCACCGATTGAAACCATTTTAGCATGTTTCGATCGAAATTCATTATTTACTTCTTCCTATTGTAAAATTACATTCTTCGAATTTTTTTTTATTTACAAATGCTAGAGTTACCCTCCACAATGTAGTAAAACATTTATTAGAATTTCCCTCGTCAACGTACCTCGGATGCTCCGATTTTGTACTAGCCATACTACAATTTACAGGAAAGGGGTGATAACGAGCAAAAAAAAAAGATGACCGTGAACCAATTAGGAGAGATTAATGAACGCGGTAGGTGTAGAAAAACGCAAGGATCAGGGATGGTGGGACGGTTTTCGCTTGAACAGTGGAAAGTGGCAGGTGTTCCGGGTTAATATTCGTAGCGGAGAGGATTGTTTTGCAACGCTAGCTCTCCGGACATCTTACGTGCCCATGCCCGTCTCGTAATTAGTTTGACTTTCACTGTGAGGGCTACCTTACCGGGCACACTTTCGCTCGTCTTCGTTTTACGTGTCTCGCCGCCTGCCTCTGGAATTATGTTATGGAGAAAATGGCCGAATAAAACACCGATGATCAAGGACGTCCCAACGCCGTAGCCTCGTTTCGTTATCGTCCCGGTTGCCCGTCGATTCGACATTCGAGAGGAACGGTTAACGTATCTCGGTCGTGACTCAGAAACTACGAAACCTTCGCGAGAATTTCTCGGTGGCGCATCGGGTACCGGCTTACCCAATCGCCTTTGATGTAATCGGGATTTCATGTAATCTCGAAACGATAATAGCGCGGCGTTAGTTTCGTTTTACGCCAACTTTCCTCGTACATACAACTCCTGCACGCGAATTTCACGCCTCGAGTTTTTCGCGACCGGTTCGCGTCCAGCCCCGGACGACGATTTACGCTCGAAACGATTTACTTTGAATTTTAATTCAAACGTTGTCCGACGCTGAAATTCTGTGCCACGACGCGACCGTATCCTGCCCAATATGGAAAGGTACGTGTAGTAACAGAGTATTGTCATTCTACGGGCGTAGTAAAGTTTTATAGAAACGTTGATTCGTTTTCAGTAAAAAAAAAAAAAAAACAGAAAAACGAATTTTATAAGAAACGTTCTTCTTTCACGATAAATCTAAACTCACGACGATGAATACATGTATCGTATATAAAATTGCCTTGAACGATGCTTCAAATTTAATATAATGTCTTCTGAGTCTTGCTTACCTATATGGATTTGGAGTTTTAAAAGATACTAAGTGTGTGAAAGATTTAAAAGAATATTTACACGAACGTATAGGTATTAGAAACGGGTAAAATAAAAATCGTCGCGTGCTCGTTGAACAAAGTGGATATTCTAAAAATAATTAAATTAAGATGAACGATAAACGAAGAAGAATTTTAAGATTTAATTGGCGCTGCAAGGTATCCTCTGCTCTTCGTGTGAATTTCGCCTGATTGTACGCTAAAGAGGAAAAGCAAACACCTCCGTTAATCGTAATAAGATCAGGGTTACGTAGCCCTATGAACGAAGATCGAACGATCGACGATCGAACGGGCGAAGAAAGAAGATCGAGGATGCTTCGTTTCCCCCCTCTTAGTCCGTATAAAAGTCCGAATGCGTCGAACCAACCGACATAACAGTGAAAGATCGCCAGTGAAGGACGTTCTCTTTGTATCGTCTTCAATTCGGCTACGTACCCTCCCAGTCATCGCAAAGTTCAACGAAAGAGCATGTTGGTTCATTTGGTGAGTTCCACCCACGCTCTTATTGCGATTTTCGTTCAAACTCCTAACCATTTTTTCCAATACTTACCTTGAAAACATTTTTCATGGTTCGTTCGTTGAGTTCCACCTACGCTCTTATTGTGATTTTCGTCCACAACCCTTTCTCCATGATTCATAAAAATTCGTCTCCCTTTCCAATTTTTATCAAATAATTTATTAAACGGTAACTAAGAAAACAGTCATTTTTTTTATTCCTTACTTACAATAGAATCTAATATCGAATATATAAAATGGATTATTAAAATAAAGGTGCTCGAAACGAGTGGTGCGTTTAACGATAAGAACTGTTGAAAAATTTAACGACAGACAATTAACAATAAGGTAGAAAATACAAAGAGAAAAGAATCAACTGTACGTACGACCACAGATTTTTATCTCTGTAATTATTTTTAATCGCAGGGTATTAACGTTGCTTAAACTCGTTAACTGCACCGAAAAGTATCATTAATCCTCCATCGTCTAAATAAAGTCCAAAGAAACAGCTGTGATATTATGGTGTAGAATATTTTATTATTTCGAACAACTTTTTAATGAGAAAGTAAATATTTCCTCCAAAGAGAGAGCTAATATTCAATAATATACTCGTTTTATCTAATTGGATATGCATTATGCTCTGGATCTGTTGGAATTAACGCAAGAATTAACGATCAAAACTATTATGCTGCTTCTACTATATACCAACCGACCCCCCCACGCCTCTGTTTAATTAATAAACACACAAAAGAGTTTCGAATATTCATCGAAAGTCAGTATTCTTTGGAACTTTTTAACAGTTTTATTTCGACAGTGTAGACGAAGAGAATTCTTGTACGCAATTCCCCTAATTGGTTTGCTTTACATCGAGATTATAATCAAACGTTGAATGAAATAAACTTCATTTAGATCAAGGCCGTGTAATGCGCGAGTGAAAATACGCGAAACGGTTATCAAATAAATTGTGTTCTATAAAAATATGTTTGAGATAAGAGGAATTAATGAAACTGATCTGTAAACAAAGTAAATTTATTGTTCTTCAAATAGTACATATTTTTTTATCGACATAATCGCCGTTCGATGCAACACATTTTATCGGTTCCGTTCGTCGGATTTACTCTTGATCCAATTGCAATTTACGTTTTAATGTCTCCTTAAACTTTGGGAACGACCGTAAGTCTGATTCGAATTGTACAAGAGGCGTAACCTTCTGAGATCAAACATTTTTTTAATCACTGATCGGAGAAACGCTGAACAGAATTTTCAAAATTCCGACCTGAAAATTACCAGACCAACGCGACTGATGCGCTCTTTGTGAAAAACAGAGAAAGAAAATGAAATTATCGCAAAGAAAACCAGCGCAGTAATTAACGTATCACAGCAATTATTTCCAGCGGATAAATCTGAAAATAAATAACGATCTCTTACTTTTACTTTCGGATTATAGCTTTCCACTTTCAAGTTTGCACGCTCTATTTTTTCATCTCTATGCCGTTGAATTTATTTTCATCATTGCTTCCAGTTACGTAATTACCACCCATTTATCGATAGTTTACGAAATTGATCGAGTAACTTGTCCAACGTTATTTTAGCCAGTAAAATCGATCGAACATATAGCTACGAGTAAACGATACGTTGCGATGTTTATCGGTTTGTTGCTCGAGTCATTGCCTGTTTACTTTATCTCGTTATTAAGAATATGTTTTCCTATAAAAAATATTGTACATATTTAGATACCTTATTTATTTATTTTATTTTCAATATCCTGGTTGCAAGCTTTGTTATACGTATACATATAGATATAAATCTCCTACGATGCGAATCCTTTACTATTCGAACGTAGCGTTAATTAAATAGAGAATACTTTCTTATCGAAAGATTAATTCTGATTGTAATAATTAATTGTGAAACTTATATTGTACGCGTTCACATATAATTATTGTTGAAAAGCGAGTATGTACAATGCTAACAATAGAAATAAATCATGAGATAATTTAAAAGTTAGAAAGTGATATATCTGGACTGTGGAAATCTGTGCAAGTAATAAATAAATATTTATTTCTTTTTAAGATGCTGTCAAATTTCAATGTATCTTTTATCCATAATCACTGGAAATGCAACTGATGTTTGTTCAAATTCGTCAAGTTTCCATCAAATTCGAAACTGTTTACCTGTTTAACTGTAAACCTTGTGCTTGATGTATAGTTTATCAGGCACCCTAACAACACACATTCTTATGTACAATTTCCTTTTCGAAAATAATACTAGTGTCGTTTGGAAAAGGGGAGAAAAGAGAATTTTATATTTGATTAATTAGTTAAACAATTTAATGGAGGATTTTCTCTCGGGCAATTTTTTCCCACGTGAAAATCTGATTTTACTCCGATAAAAATGTAATGAAAATTTAGTCGGACATCGAGAGCAGCGAACGGTACGATTATCTCTGTTTCATTGTATTTCATTGTATATGTTAAGGAAAGTAGTTGCGTAAACGTTACAATTTACTGTGGTAGAAAATCACTTGTGAAAGACCCGCAAGCATTCAGTTTCTGTACATATTGGCTACGTGAGCACATGGCTGCTTGCACTCTGAATACGCGATTGACTTTCTTCTGAAAACAATTCGATCACTTTCAAACGATCGAATTATGTGTATTGTGTTTATATCGATCGCCTTAATAACTAACGAGTAATTTCACTTTGCCGCTTGAAAATTTTCGTAATATCAAATTGGAGAACCTTGTCACAGATTTCTGCACGACAGCGAAAATTGTCAAGAGATAAAGTAAAATTTCTCATTAGTTACTAGATTCAGGGCTAATACGGATCCACGCGTTTTTATTCAGAATTTGATATTCATCGTTGATCTTTAAATCTCCAAAACGCCTTCGCTTAGAAAAATTTTTATCGAGCAACGCATATTTTGGAAGTTGCATAGACCCTGTATTTTACAATTAAAACTAATAAAGATGAAATGGATATACAGAGAAAAATTTTAATGGGAGATTCTAGGGGCCAAAATAAGACAAAAATCAAGAATACTAATTTGTTAATTGAGGTTTCATTAAAAAGTAATTAACAATTAAATTCAGAAATTTCAAATCGTTCTGAAAAAAATATTGTTAGCTGTAGGGGTCAATTACAATAATTTTTGGTGAATAGACATACACCCGAAATCCTGCCCATTTTCTAGAAAAAAATTCGAGAAGGTGTGAAATTTTTCGACGAAATTAAAATATTTCAAATCGATCTGAAAAAAATATTGTTAGCTGTGGGGGTCAATTACAATCATTTTTGGTGAATACACATACACCCGAAATCCTGCCCATTTTCTAGAAAAAAATTCGAGAAGGTGTGAAATTTTTCGACGAAATTAAAATATTTCAAATCGTTCTGAAAAAAATATTGTTAGCTGTAGGGGTCAATTACAATAATTTTTGGTGAATAGATATACCCCCGAAATCCTGCCCATTTTCTAGAAAAAAATTCGAGAAGGTGTGAAATTTTTCGACGAAATTAGAATATTTCAAATCGTTCTGAAAAAAATATTGTTAGCTGTGGGGGTCAATTACAATAACTTTTGGTGAATAGACATACCCCCGAAATCCTACCCATTTTCTAGAAAAAAATTCGAGAAGGTGTGAAATTTTTCGACGAAATTAAAATATTTCAAATCGATCTGAAAAAAATATTGTTAGCTGTGGGGGTCAATTACAATAATTTTTGGTGAATAGATATACCCCCGAAATCCTGTGCATTTTCGAGAAAAAAATTCAGAACGGGCGGAACTTTAAATGTTAATAACTTTTTAACGAAGCCACCATCAACAAATTGATATTCTTAATTTTCGTCTTATTTTGGCCTCTACAATCTGTCATTAAAATTTTTGTCAGGAGTGGCCGAACAGTCTGTATGTCCAAAGAATAAACACGCAATTAATTTTCTTTTGAAAAGAATTAAACGACCGAAGAATAGTAATAATAAGATAATTATAATTAATGTTCAGGTGACGCTACTGCTTGTAGCATCGACGACAGTATACTCGAAACCAGCACCGGAACCGCCAGTGAATTCGTACTTTCCTCCATCGAGCGGCGGTGATCTGTCAGGCGGATCCGGAAGTTACGGTCCACCTTCGTCACCGGATCGTTATGGACCGCCTCAGCAACAACCCGTCGTTCACAAACACGTTTACGTTCACGTGCCACCTCCGGAAGCCCCCGAATACAAACCACCAAAATACACACCACCCGCTGCGCCGCCGCAAAAGCATTACAAGATCGTCTTCATAAAAGCCCCGACGCCGCCGACGCCGACCGCCCCCGCGTTGCCGCCATTGCCGCCCCAAGACGAAGAGAAAACGTTGATCTACGTGTTGGTGAAGAAACCGGAAGAAGCTCCGGAGGTGGTGCTACCGACGCAAGCGCCCACGCAACCCAGCAAACCGGAAGTCTACTTCATCCGATACAAAACTCAGGTAACGACCATCTAAAAAACATGCAATTATAAATTTCATTAATTCGCAGACCTCGTCCCTGTAAATATCTTCAAAGAAAGTATCTTCGTATGAAATATTCGTTACAAGCCATCTCTGAATTGTGAACGTTTCTGCATTGAAATTTACAGTTTGCTTGAATCATCGACTTATAAATGTTGGTTCTATAATTAGTATACGAGATAAAACTTGAACGTGATAGATTAAATAGAAACAACCATGTGCAAGCGACAGTGGTCCTCGGAGTGTTAAATGAAAATTAACAATTTTCCGTGACAGTTCATTGACAGAGGTGGTTGTTTTGCAGAAAGAGGCACAGAATGCAGAGTACGGGCCTCCACAACCTCCATCGAATAACTATGGTCCACCATCGTCGGGCTCTGGAGGTCCCTACTAGATAGTGTAATAATATTTGATAATAATAATTATCGCGAATGGATTGCTACGAGCACCTGAATTTCTTGGTTCTACAGATTTTCCTAATTTCCACCGTATCGTAATTCGGATTCATATCGATTAACTACACTTCCAATGTTCGTATAGGCGAGTGAAACAGTGTCTTAACACGTTGAACGCTATGTCGGTCTCGGGAAATCGAATGTATCATATTGTTTAAAATAATACTCTACTATGCATATAATATTTAAAAATATGTTTACACTATTTAAATGGATTTTATTGAAATATTTTATAGAAAAATAGAATTTCTATTCGTTTCCTTTTGTCGATACACTGACGCGTTTTCGAAAGCGAGACAATACAATTTCTGCGTTTAACGTGTTAGACGTACGTATTCCTTAAATTTTTGTTTTATTATACTTTCGATCCAACTTCAATATCCTTGAAAATAAACGCTGGTTAAAAGTTATCAGAGAGCACAGTAGCGCGATATCTCAATTCCTGATTAGTATGTGAAAAAGATTGTAACCAATCTATGTATATTTTAATAAAAGTATTTATACTTTTGTAGAATTCCTTTGTTTTTTCATTGTTTGATGGTCAACAATGAGGTTGACATCAAGGTTAGCGATCCAGTGAAGACCAAGGACATGCCATGAGGTAGGACCAATGAAATACATTCACTATTGTAAGAGTTATGGAGTTGAGGAACAACTTTTCAAACATTCTTAGAATTTCAAAGTATTCTTCGCCAAAATAAACCTCATTCGTCAAATTAAAATCCTCCAATCCGTTTAAGAGTTATGGTGCATTCGGGTAACATTTCCGGCCTGAAATTATATTTTCGGAAAGGAATTTTTTTCTCGGAAATGGTTAGGATTTCGAGGGTATATGTATTGAAATAATTATAAAACTACAAGACGTACAGTATGGAGCATAAGTGAACCAATGACCACAAGTTTTGCATAAATCATTATTTATTACTTGGAATATAAAAGAATAACAAAAAATAAACGTTATAATTATTTTTATCACAGTTAGAAGTAACATAAGAAAGTCTTTCTTATTGTATATATCTTATTATATATATTTAAGACGTGTTAGAAATGCAGTTTTTCCTTTTAATTAGAGTATACTTCCATACCGTTACATCGATTCAATTCAACATAAATTGCTAACAAATAATATTTATGAGCCCTATAACGTTAAGTTTAGAATCTAAATGCGTCAAATTGACGCGTACCGTAAACCTACTGTTAATGTAGTGACGGAGGAGTGGGTAGAGCACAGCGTGCGTCAGCCATCTTGATCCGTCCGGTGGACAAATTATTTCGCGAAAAATGATTATTTACGCATACTGATGGGCCCTATCGTTATTCATATACCACATATTGTTAAGAATTGCTCAAACTATTGCGTTGGAATGTTAAACAATGCTAAGTTTTATTTATAACTGTTTAATTCACACCATCGTCGAGTAAGTACTCTGTATAGAGTTCACATACAGCGATTGGTATTCGCGTGAAAAATTATTTTAATATTTGTCAAGCTTTTGTATCACTCGAACCAATGAACTTCATTTTCTGTCTCACTTCCTCTTGTGTTTATTTCTAAATCTGTTGGTAACGTTACGAGTGACTCGAAAATGTAATGGGGTTCTAGAGCCCTAGAAAAATAGGCCGAAAAAATACATTGGGTGAAAAGTCTACTCGTATTCCTGGTCTGTGGTAGACCAGCGTCGTGACCATGGAAACCACTAACCCTCGTGAACCAAAACAATCGTTCAGTAGGTTCTATGGTGTATCACTGGCAATAATTCAGCAGTAATTGTTTCGATTCGTCGAGGCGGATGGGCATTGTCAGACAATGGACGTCAAGGACAGCAGCGACGAAGATGAGACGCACAATATTTCGGCGTTTACGAAGTTTGACGAGAGCATCGACGTTCGTAACGCCGAGGAGATCCAAAGTCCAGTCAGTCATAGACCACCAAGCTCGAGAAGACTGAGACCAACCCCAAAAAACGAGAGTCCGACCTCTATGGGGATAAATTCGCCGCGCACGAAATTGAACTTCCAAAGGTATTTAAAATATTGATGGAATAATTGTCAGATGTTTGGATCGAGTAATGATATTACGAGAAGATAGATACAGCACTAGTGAAAGGTTTCTATTTCGAGCTGATCTGAAATGAAGTATGATGTCATATCAGAAGAATTCAAACCAAACATCTTACATCATGACTCCAGATCGTTTTGAGGCCTTTGTCAATAACCATCTTCATTAGCGTTTTCTAACAAAAGTCACCGTTTTTCAGATATTCGGACAATGACAATACCTTTGGTAAATCAATGGGAATCACCAGCGATCCGTCTGACAGCGAAGAAAGCGACGACGACGACATACAGGGGACGAACAATGCGCAACCGATCGAAATGTACAACCCTAAGGACTTTGAGGACTTGGATGTATCCATGGAAGCGAAGGAACTGTTTCAAAATATACTAAGGTACGAGTAACGGGTTTGATTTAAAATAAAATGGAAACTACAAAAGATTCGATTTATGAATCACGTCTGGGGCTTATTTTAATGATCGTTACTGTAATCACCGAATTTTCAAACGCGTATCAGGCATTGCAAAATTCAATTTTCGATTCGAAATGTACAATCCTAAGGACTTTGAGGACTTGGATGTATCCATGGAAGCGAAGGAACTATTTCAAAATATACTAAGGTACGAGTAACGGGTTTGATTTAAAATAAAATGGAAACTACAAAAGATTCGATTTATGAATCACGTCTGGGGCTTATTTTAATGATCGTTACTGTAATCACCGAATTTTCAAACGCGTATCAGGCATTGCAAAATTCAATTTTCGATTCGAAATGTACAATCCTAAGGACTTTGAGGGCTTGGATGTATCCATGGAAGCGAAGGAACTGTTTCAAAATATACTAAGGTACAAGTAACGGGTTTGATTTAAAATAAAATGGAAACTACAAAAGATTCGATTTAGGAATCACGTCTGGGGCTTATTTTAACATTAAATCTACCGGCACTTCATGTATACCCATTCCTACCATGATCGGTCAAATGACCAGTCTTTCTTTCTCTTTTACGAGGCAACGTACTTATAATTTGTGTATTATATGTTTAGAAACTTGTGTTTTGATGTTTATTCGTAAGATATCCTTCTCATTTATGTTAAAAAGACTTTTAATTTTCATCGGATAGAAGATAAAACGCCCAAGTCGATACCGTAATTAGTTCTAGAGAAAACGCTTATTTAAGAAAAAGTACTGGCTAGTAATTACGCAAACATCTTGTATTTAAATTTAAATTAATTTTCAATTAAATGAATAATTTATAATCTAGTTTTATCGCACATCAGTCGTATAATCAATAGGAATTGTTGAAACTTCTTTGGGTATGTAGCGTCAAAGTAAATTGTAAAATAATCATAGAAGACGGCATAAATTATAGTAGTTGGTGTAGTCATTGGATAGGGGATGAAATGCCCTTTAAAATGAGCGTTTGTGAGAGTCGATAGCTTTATTAGTTCCGGAGATAGAAGGGTTCGAAGCGTTTGTTTTACGTTTCATTGAGATCAATGAACACGCGCGCGTGAAAATAGTAAACAGTGCGTAGTAAATTCTTGGAAATACTACGACTTCCTGGTCACGTGACTGTCTCGACTCACGCGCGACAAGGAGGTCCAGCGCGACGCGTCAGACGGAGACAGAGATAGTCAAATTAAGAAAAATACCCCTTTACATAAATTACGATATCTCGAAAACGAAAAGTCCGATCGACAAAAACCAAAAACCATTTCAAAGAGGAAGGTTTACCGCTTCTAACAATGGCGAAATTATTGATAAAACATTAATAGTTTCGGAACTGCACGCATCTAAAGTTTTATTACTTTTCAATACGCGTTAATAGACTCTTGTAAGACGGAGAGCGGAATTTAAAAAATTACCTTTTACATAAATTACGATATCTCGAAAACGAAAAGTCGGATCGACAAAAACCAAAAACCATTTCAAAGAGGAAGGTTTACCGCTACTAACAATGGCGGAATTATTGATAAAACATTAATAGTTTCGGAACTGCACGCATCTAAAGTTTTATTACTTTTCAATACGCGTTAATAGACTCTTGTAAGACGGAGAGTGGAATTTAAAAAATTACCTTTTACATAAATTACGATATCTCGAAAACGAAAAGTCGGATCGACAAAAACCAAAAACCATTTCAAAGAGGAAGGTTTACCGCTACTAACAATGGCGGAATTATTGATAAAACATTAATAGTTTCGGAACTGCACGCATCTAAAGTTTTATTACTTTTCAATACGCGTTAATAGACTCTTGTAAGACGGAGAGTGGAATTTAAAAAATTACCTTTTACATAAATTACGATATCTCGAAAACGAAAAGTCGGATCGACAAAAACCAAAAACCATTTCAAAGAAGAAGGTTTACCGCTACTAACAATGGCGGAATTATTGATAAAACATTAATAGTTTCGAAACTGCACGCATCTAAAGTTTTATTACTTTTCAATACGCGTTAATAGACTCTTGTAAGGCGGAGAGTGGAATTTAAAAAATTACCTTTTACATAAATTACGATATCTCGAAAACGAAAAGTCGGATCGACAAAAACCAAAAACCATTTCAAAGAAGAAGGTTTACCGCTACTAACAATGGCGGAATTATTGATAAAACATTAATAGTTTCGGAACTGCACGCATCCAAAGTTTTATTACTTTTCAATACGCGTTAATAGACTCTTGTAAGACGGAGAGTGGAATTTAAAAAATTACCTTTTACATAATTTACGATATCTCGAAAACGAAAAGTCGGATCGCCAAAAACCAAGAACCATTTTAAAGGAGAGACCTTACCACTTCTAACAGTGGCTCAATTTTAGATAAAGCACTAGTAGTTTCAGAATTGCACGGGTCTAAAGTTTAACTATTTTTAATATGCGTTGTTAGACTATTCTAGGACAGTGGAAACTAAAAATTCTCTCCTTTCGTCTTTGCTATACATACAGTTCCCATTTACATCGGAAATTAACCAGAATTTGCTACCAAATTTTGTCCAACTCTTTACCAAAAAACCATAAATCATTCAACAGACTACATATTTTTCTCAGAAAACAAACAATAAGAATGGAAGTGGATATTGTAAAATTCATTTCACCTATACTATTATAAGAAAAGTCGTGATGTTAAATGGCGCTAAAATAATATTGTGTGTTGGAAATTCTCAGCGAAATTTTAAAAACGCTCATTTGACCGGTAGGTTTAGTGTTAATGATCGTTACTGTAATCGTCGAATTTTCAAACGCGTATCAGGCATTGAAAAATTCAATTTTCGATTAAAAAACAGATACACGCCGCAGAAGATCGAGCTAAACTACAAGCTGATACCGTTCATCCCCGACTACATACCGGCGGTCGGCGACATAGACGCGTTCATAAAGATTTCTCGACCGGATGCAGTGGAGGACAAAATCGGTTTGACCGTTCTGGACGAGCCGTGCACCAATCAATCCGATCCAGCTGTGTTGCACTTGCAATTACGTAGCCATTTGAGGAGCGCGGGCGCGGCCAGGCAAACGGTGGTGAAACGGATCGAAGACGCCGAAAAGAACGTAAAGTCCATCGACAAGTGGATCGATGACATAAATCAGCTTCACAGAAGCAAACATCCGCCGGCTGTTAATCTGACGAAGCCCATGCCCGACATCGACGCTTTGCTCCAACAATGGCCGCCCGAAGTCGAGGAGAAGCTGAACGAAATGGAATTGGATTTCGCGAAGCTGGACTGCGACCTACCGGGTCTCGTCGATATCGTTTGCAACCTTCTCGATATTCCAGCGGAGGAAGGCTCGAGAATGGAGGCGCTTCACACGCTTTTCACTCTCTACTTGGAGGTACGCAATGCCAGAGCTCAGAAGTATTAAGTTTTAAAATTATTGGCACGAATCCCTGGGGGACTAGAATTTACAAGACGGACGCCAAATAGTCACAAAATTATTGGTACGAGTGTGTACAAAGAAGAACGTACCAATAAGTGGCCAGTTAAGAGACAAATTGCGTCAGAATTATCTATAATTTGTTGCTCTCTATTATAATTAAATAAGTAAGAGTTACTAAACTGAGTTTGCAACTTCCTTTCACATGTCAATTTGTTATTTTACCTTTATTGTTAATCTTTTGTAATCGAAACACGGGCCAAGTATATGAGTAGACCTTTCACCCAATGTATTTTTTCGGGCCATTTTTATGGGGCTCTAGAGCCCCATTACCATTTTTGTGTTACTCGCAACGTTATTAATAGATTTAGAAATGAACATAGGAGTAAGTGAGACAGAAAATGGAGTTCATTGGTTCGAGCGATACGAAAGCTTGATAAATATTAAAATAATTTTTTACGAGAATACCAATCGCTGTATGTGAACTCTATACAGAGTACTTACTCGACGATGGTGTGAATTAAACAATTATAAATAAAACTTAGCATTGTTTAACATTCCAACGCAATAGTTTGAGCAATTCTTAACAATATGTGGTATATGAATAATGATAGGGCCCATCAGTATGCGTAATTAATCATTTTTCGCGAAATAATTTGTTCCAAGCTACTCGAAGTAATTTCGAACAGTCTCGTGGGAGTCGAGAGAGCCGCCCAAGTTGCGTAGGATAGTTCTTTATTTTCAGCGATAGATGGCGCTTATTTTTCGACCTCAAACCCCCTGGTGCTAAAACGCCCAAGTTTGTCGTGGAATAATTCACTATTTTCAACGATAGATGGCGCTTATTTACCGACCTCAGGCCCCCTGGTGCTAAAACGCCCAAGTTTGTCGTGGAATAGTTCGCATCGTCCACGCTAGATGGATTTCTCGACAAACTTGGACGTTTTAACACCAGGGGGCTTGAGGTCGGTAAATAAGCGCCATCTAGCGTTGAAGGTAACGAACTATTCCACGACAAACTTGGGCGTTTTAACACCAGGGGGTTTGAGGTCGATAAATAAGCGCCATCTATCGCTGAAAATAGCAAACTATTCCACGACAAACTTGGGTGTTTTACCATCCGGATTTCCAAAGTGTCTGGAACATTTCCAAAGTGCTGGCAGCCTTGCGAAGAGGTGGCATGTATCTTATAGCTAAGGGAATAATGGGGAGAGGACAAGAAAGGTAAAAATGATGAGAACAGATAGAATTCTTTAAATTATATAATTTATTTGCCATAGATTTACATTATACAAAGCTTTAATACGTATATATCATGTCAGTACTTGTCAACGAAGTTCAGCAGTGGTCAACAGGAGTTACCAGAGGCCAGCAGGTTTTATAGGCACCCATGAGCTCTACGTCAGAAAAACGTTTCATTGAAATATATTCACTATTGTAGGTGTTATCGTCGTTTGAAAATTGCGGTTTTTAATCCGTTCCATAGTCAACTCACCTGTCCTCCGAATTTTCAGTTCGGTATGGCAGTCAGATTGAGCCACGAAAGTCCATAAGGTGTAAGATCTCGTATACCTCGTCTATGGTGTAAGGCTACTCGTATACAGAGATGCCAGATTCAGCACCCGGTGTCCTACTCACATATTCCACATCACGCGTACGTGAGCTCGTAGAGTTTCGGAAAGTCGACAAAGGCAAACTGACACATGCCCTCTTTCTCGATTATTCCGAAGCTGCCTGAAGTAATTTCGGACACGTCTCATGGGAGTTAAGAGAGGCAGGCTCACATTTGCCTTCTCGCTCTTGAACAATTGAAATCCGACCTCACGTCAACGGCATACGATTCGGAATCTCGACTGCCCAGGTATTTTTACTTGCCTTTCCTATTACTCCTATTATTTCTAATTACTCCTGGTTTCTATTTGCCTCCGATGACCTCTGATGACCAGTGCTGACAAAAGTACAGAACTCCCGACAACTTTTGACACCATACAGCGACTGTTACTGACTGCTCCTGATTACTGCTTGCCTCTGCTGGACTCTGCTGACCATCGCTTCTATTTCTGACAACCTATAACGATTACTACTGACTTCTGCTAACTTCTGTTGGTCTTTGCTGATCTCTGTCAGCGTGTGCTTGTCTCTGCTGAACTTTCCTGGCCTCTGCCGAACGCTACTGACCACTGCAGGTATTTCTGATAATGTATAACGATTAACACTTACTACTGCATGCCCCTACAAGTCTCTGCTCGCCTTTGCAGGTTTCTGCTTGCCTGTGCATGCCTTTGCTGGCCTCTGCTGAACACTGCTGACCACCCCTGATGCTTCTGACATCGTATAACAATTACTACATGCTACTGTTCGCCCCTGCTGATCTCTGCTTGCCACTGCATGCCTCTGCTCGTCTCTGCTGACCGCTGCTGACCACCTCTAATGCTTCTGACAACATATAACGCTTACTACTTGCTACTATTCGCCCCTGGTGATCTCTGCTTGCCTCTGCTGGACTCTGCTGACCACCGCTTATATTTCTGGCAACGTACAACGATTACTACGACTCCTGCCTTCCTCTGTTAACCTCTGCCAGCGTCCCCTGGCCTCTGCTGACCGCTGCTGACCATCGAATATGTATTAAAGCTTTGTATAATGTAAATCTATGGCAATAAATAATATAATTGCAAAGAATTCTATGTGTTCTCGTCACTTTTACCTTTCTTTTCCTCTCCCCAATATTCCCTTAGTTATAAGAAACCGTTTCTTTACTTAAAACTGGAATTCCAAAGTGCCCGGAGCGTTTTCTGAAATGCCGGTGACCTTGACCCACTTTCGAAACTGGGTCAAGGCCAAATCCTGATTCCCAAAGCGCCCGGAATTTTTCTGAGATTCGATGGCCTTGACCTACTTTCGAAATTGGGTCAAGGCCATCCGGATTTCCAAGTTGGCCCGAAGATTTCTAAAATTTCGAATGGCCTTGACCTACTTTCGAAATTGGGTCAAGGCCAAACCCGGATTCTCAAAGCGCCCGAAATTTTTCTGAGATTCGATGGCCTTGACCTACTTTCGAAATTGGGTCAAGGCCATCCGGATTTCCAAAGCGCCCGGAATTTTTCTAAGATTCGAATGGCCTTGACCCACTTTCGAAATTGGGTCAAGGCCAAATCCGGATTCTCAAACTGCCCGGAATTTTTCTAAGATTCGAATGGCCTTGACCCACTTTCGAAACTGGGCCAAGGTCAAGGTCAAATTCGAATTTCCAAAGTTCCCGGAACATTTCTAAAATGCTGGTGAACTTGCGAAGAAGGTGGTACGCATCTTATAGGTAAGAGAATGATTTGGAGAGGAAAAGGACGGTAAAAAATGATGAGAACACATAGAATACTTTAAAATTGTATCATTTATTGTCATAGATTTACATTATACAAAACTTTAATACATATAAACATATTATATTATATTACATCATGTCACAAGTTGTCAGCAACGGTCAGCAGTGGTCAGCGATGGTCAGCTGACGTCGGGAGATGTTGGCAGAGGCCAGCTTAGGTCGGGAGATGCTAGCAGAGGTCAGCAGAAGCAAGTAGAGTCCAGCAGGGGCAAGCAGTAACAAGTAGTAATCGTTATACGTTGTTGGAAGCATCAGGGGTGGTCAGCTGTGGTCAGCAGAGGCAGGCAGTAGGAAGTTGTAATCGTTATACGTTGTCAGAAGTATCAGGAGTGGTCAGTAGCGGTCAGCAGAGGCCAGCGGAGGCAGGCAGAAGTCAGTAGTAATCGTTATACGTTGTCAGAAATATAAGAGGTGGTCAGCAGAGGCCAGCAGAGGCTGGGAGAGGCTAACAGTAGCCAGTCGTAATCGTTATACGTTGTCAGAAGTAACAGGAGTGGTCAGCAGCGGTCAGCAGAGGCCAGCGGAGGCTGGGAGACGTCAGTAGTAATCGTTATACGTTGTCAGAAATTCCAGGAGTGGTCAGCAGCGGTCAGCAGAGGCCAGTGGAGACCTGTTGACAAGAGGTCGGATATTAGTGTAAGAGCGAGAAGGGAAGTGTAAGCCTTTCTCTCTCAACTCCCACGAGACGGTCCGAACTTACTTTGGGCAGCTTCGGTGAATCGAGAAAGAGGGCATGCGTCATTTTGCCTTTGTCGACTTTCCGAAACTCCACGAGCTCACGTACGCGTGATCTGGCATGTGTGAGTAGGGCACCGGGTGCTGAATCTGGCATCTCTGCTCGTATAACTCGTCTATGGTCACATGATGCATCTTCCAAGCAGACGAGTGGTAGGTGTTTCATCGTATCTCCGCTGGCACCGCTCGTAGCAAAGTGGACATTAATAAGTGTTGTTATTTGAAAAACGATAAATAAATGTTTTCGAAATACCTGTGTCGATTTATTCTCACTCTGACATGAAACTGAGATCAGGGTGGAATCAGAAGAATATCATGTCCGAAGAGGTGGCACGAAACTCGGGAATTCCTGGCATCGTGACGTCATTTCTAAGAACTGGGATTTCGACAAAAGTTTTCAATGTAATAATTCTTTACGTATTTTTATTTTACTAAGGGAGTATGTGCTAACTTGAGGAAATGATTCAAGGCAGAGATGGAGGAATGAACGCAAGAAATAAAAGAAGCAGTTATTTAAAAGTGTAGTTGCAGCAGCACTAACAGTAGCAGTAAAGAAGTAAAATTGTAAGTAGCAACAGTTTAGATATATTATTCTTTAAATCATGCTTATGTTGTGCCACTGTCATTTTCCTATGAACATTGTAAAACAATACCTGTAATTAAAATGAATAAGAAACTCAAATTATTCAATAAATATATTATAAAATCGTACCATTCTTCCACGAGAAGAAGGCACAGCATATGTACATTCCCACTCTTGCTGCAGTCCGCTGATTGGCTGTCACCGATCTTCCTCACCGTTTTCGACCAATCCTGTGCCTTCTTCTCGCAGAAGAATGGTACATAAGGCATTTACAAAACGTCACAGTAAAACATGAATGAAACTCTTTTATTTGATAATATTTTATTCTACTGTAAAATATTATAGTATCTTGTTTTACGCGATTCGAATATATACAGTTACGTTATGCGACATTTGTCTTGTAAAAGATTCTATACGTTACATCAAGCTTTGTAATATCTCACGTATGTACAAATTTGGTAGAGCGACGATTCTTCTCAATGAGGAACAATCGAGCATTAATTATGATCAGATGGAGATGATTCTTCGAATCTTCAACAAAAGCTTACATACAAACTATTGAATTGAGTATTACGACGTTGGTGCACATCGAGGTCATGCAGAAGCATTTATGACTTCAAAAGATTCATGTTCTTAAATCCTTCTGGTGTAAACATTTACGAGAACAACGATATTACCAATTTATTTTCAACATATTACAATCTTATCAAGTCCTAAAACAAATTAGTATTCTTGAATACCTTGAGTTTTGTCATACTCGAAATTTCCGTAAAATTGGTTGAAAGATCATTCCAAGAAAATTGCGCAATAGCTTCTACATGACAACGCGAGACACGCGTAAAATATAAAACAAAAAGTAAAATGCGACGAGAAATAAATTATCCTTCAGTCTAAATCGATCACAATGCACACTTTATCATTACCTAAAATATAACCTATTTCGCGTTGTTCTTTTTCTTTTTACCGAAGAGGCGATTATTATTAAAACAGTAAAATATACAATAATCTGCTTAAAAAAATGATAGAAAACAGTGTTCCTCTTCTTTCGAGACAATCTAGAAAAAAGAACCTGACCAGATCGTTATGCGAGTATTTTGGTATATTACCTTTGCTAACATTATGCAGCAACGCAATTATTTAACAACTGAACTTCCAATCTAAACACCGGGCATTAATAAAACAACGAACTTATATCGCGTACGATAACGCTCCTTTTCTTATTCGCTGGGAAAAATTTTAATGGGGGATTCTAGAGGCCAAAATAAGACGAAAATCAAGAATACCAATTTGACTATGGAGGCTTCGTTAAAAAGTTATTAACGTTTAAAGTTTCGCCAGTACTGAATTTTTTTCTCGAAAATGCGCAGGATTTCGGGGGTACGTCTATTCACCAAAAATTATTGTAATTGACCCCCACAGCTAACAATATTTTTTTCAGAACGATTTGAAATATTTTAATTTCGTCGAAAAATTTCACACCTTCTCGAATTTTTTTCTCGAAAGTGCATAGGATTTTGGGGGTATATGTAATGACCAAAAATGATTATACTTGTCCCCTGCAAATGAAAATAATTTTTTTAAAACGATTTGAAATTTGTTAATTTCGTCGAAAAATTTCGCGTCTTCTCGAATTTTTTTCTTAAAAATGCGTAGGATTTTGTGGGTATGCGTAATGACCAAAAATGCTTGTAATTGACCCCTGTAATTGAATATAATTTTTTTAGAATGATTTGAAAATTTCTTTTTCCATCGAAAAATTTCACACCTTCTCGAATTTTTTTCTAGAAAGTGGATAGGATTTCGTGGGTATGCGTAATGACCAAAAATGCTTGTAATTTACCCCTGTAATTGAATATAATTTTTTTGGAATGATTTGAAAATTTCTTTTTCCATCGAAAAATTTCACACCTTCTCGAATTTTTTTCTAGAAAGTGGATAGGATTTCGGGGGTATGTATAATGACAAAAGATGATTGTAATTAACCCCTGCAACTGAAAATAATTTTTCCAGACCGATTTGAAATTTTTGAATTTAATGGTTAATAACTATTTAACAAAGCCTCAGTCAAGAAATTGATATTCTTGATTTTCGTCTTATTTTGGCCTCTAGAATGCCCTATTAAAATTTTTCCCAGGGGTGGTCGAACACCCTGTATGTTCGTACGTTAACGCATTGCTTTCTAACTACGGTTCATTTAATGAGACATTCGAGAATTCATGGTACACGAATCACACGAAGTATACAAAACTTCTACATCGTATAAATCAACAAAGTGTACGTTCGACAGTTTCTACGCTTTGTTTCTGCAAACACTAATAATTACATATGGTATTTTATGTTTAAAAAAATTGAACCGAGCGATATCCCTGGCAAGCAATGTGTTAACAGAAACCAGTACCAAAGTTTTACATTCTCGAATGCGTAGGTACACGACTCGCGATGAAGCCTTTGTTGGCTGGTACGAATACAATGAATATACACGGTTGGGCGTGCGTGAAGTATTCCCATAAATTAAAATAATTTCCATTCTTGAATCTTTACTCGAACATAATTTCGATCGACACTTCGTCGAAGTAACGAGGGACTTCCAATTAAAGTGTTTCCTTTTTGGTCGAAACATTTTCCAGGATTTTACAGCTAACTCGTTTTAATCGAAAATTCTACAGGTTTTACTACGTATTTAAAGACGAAAATTTTATCAAATTATTCACGCGTACCGCGCTAAGGGCGAGCAATGATACACGGGTTAATAATACGACACAATGATTCCTATCTACGGGATGCCGTTATTGTATATTTGTGAAATGCTAGAAATTGTACTTTGATAGCTATTTCTTCAACAACGTCGGTAATGTTATCAGGCTACACCGATTATCATCAAGTACATTAAAACTTCGAAAGACAATCGGTACCAACGTTATGTACCTTGCAGATTAGAAACAAACTGCCATGCTTCGAGAGTCGTAGTAAATGATTAAGTTATTTGGTCCATTTTTTTTTTTTTTTTCAATACTATAATACACCGATTGGACTTTCAAATTCAATAAAAAAAAAAAAATCACAAATGCACTCATGGGAACAGTTTACGCGGAATTGGCTATAATTTTGATCGATTAACCAATGAAAATAAAAAAAACACTTCGTATTATTACGCACAATTTTGTAAAAAGGAGTATTACGCATCGCTGTAAGCATTTGTTCACAAATGTAAATAAACAACGTATTGAAATCGAGAGAGATTATTGATAATTAAAATTTGCATAAAGTTGCTTAAGATTCGAGAATAATAACATGTAAATCTTTCCCATCCTTGTTGCCGATATCTTATTCTCCGTTCTTACTTTCGATTAAAATAATTAATAATAAAACATATACAAACCACATTTGTTCCGCCTAACTTATCAATTACCGTGATATACGTTGTTTGCATGGTTCTGAAATGTTCTGCTTACGACAAAGACCGTAAAAAAACTAAACCCTTAGTACTGATAATATTAATAACACTAATAGTAATAACTAATAGGATCACATCTTTGGTACACGATTCCTCGGTTTCAACAAACTTCGTTTGCTCTCTACTAATATCTATGGCAAGATGGGCCAAATTAGATTTATCTTTGTATTTGACTTCTGTCATCGTCATTAATATCATAAGCTTTTTAAACGGGGCAAGATCTATGTTCTCATTATCACTCACGTATTAATTTCTCGTCAAATAATTTGTCACCTAAGAACGACTATTTTACAGTTCCGTAACAGTCTTCATTTGCATTATTAAATTCCTCTTAGTTTCTTAATAATAGGTTTTAGAAAGTTCCTCATACCTCCATTATAACACATGTCTTTCTTCTCTTCGTATTATTTAGAATTTCGTAACATATCCTGACAAAACAAAACCATATAAAAGAACATTTGAAAATTGCAATTTTAAAGAAGCAACAGTAACTAGCAATCGTTCTTACCTAATTAAGCGGAATGTCTTTCAATAAATTAACATATACTAGAAATTCCATGAGTCAAACTCTTTTCAAGGACGATGTGGAACTCGCACAGTGGTTCAAGAATATGGACGAGAAAATTTAATAACGTAGGATTCCTTAGAAATGACGTTTCTTCGTACATGTCGGCGGTCGAGCGGGCATCGCTCATTGGCCGTAGCATCGAATGAAGAAGCTGCTCCCTAAATCGTAAATTAACTAGTCAGACAAACACGCAACCAACTAAACGAGGCGTAACATTACACTTTACCTCGCTGCCAAGCAAATGAACAACTGGAACTTTCCATCTTTGCCAAGGGTTTGACTGAACATATTAATCTGATCGATAAGGTGACAGTAGCATCTTAATGTCGTAAACCTTTGATTACTCTCCATGTGAGCTCGTCTGCCTCTGTTTAACCTTTGCGAATATTCGTCCATCTCCTCCAACAAAGAAATTTCAAAATTCTCCTTTATGCGCACTGAAAAGAACACGGTGGAGTAAGCAAAATACCAAACACAATTGAAGACCCACAAGCAGTTACTTACAAAGGTAGTCCCAAACATAAAAGTTTCTTCCAAATATCCTCTGATTTTTGAAGCCGAATAAAAATATTTGTTCCAACGATGGCACGAGGCCACCTTCTCCGCAAAGTAAAGCTGTCAAGGAACCGTCTTGACATTCCCTTCTGTAGTGGAATTTTACAATTGCGTTTACAGCTTCTCCTACGAAACCACAAATATTCCACGATTATATTCCTACAGTTTTCACGTTACGTTAGAACAAAACATCTCACTAGCGT
Organism: Colletes latitarsis; assembly: GCF_051014445.1. Taxonomy (NCBI): domain Eukaryota; kingdom Metazoa; phylum Arthropoda; class Insecta; order Hymenoptera; family Colletidae; genus Colletes; species Colletes latitarsis. The sequence goes on from NC_135140.1 coordinate 14,099,692, forward strand.
TTACCTAACATGTGTTGTAGTTCAACTTGAGACAATATGGGACGTCTAGGTATACTAGGGGATCTACACCTCGGTGGAGTTGAACACGACTCGACCAACTCCTCACTATCGATACTGCGAGGCACTAAGGCACCCACTAATAATCTCTCGGTAGAACCGTCGTCGATACCTCTGCCAAGCCACCTACCACAGGGAAATTTGAACGTATGCCCTGTAACCTCGTTCCTAACTACTACGTGTTCCACCATCCATTTAGGGGAAAGACCTGTATTGTCATGACCTATGCGTAATGTAGAGAGCACGCCCAAATTCTTGTGCTAAAATGGGAATTACAATTCTACGTTAAACACAGAACATTAAACCATAAAACGTTAATAATTAGCTAAGACAGCGGTCGACCCAATTATTTAATTATTTCTAAGTGTATCGGATAAGTATATTGACTCTAGACATTAGAAAGTATTAATATACCGAAAAGAAATGGTACGTGAATAGGAACCTACGTGAAATACAAATTCCAACGCTCCTTTAGGAATGGGAACTGGATTCGTTTCACACAGAGTGCCTGAAATAGCGATCCAGCTATTTGCTGAAGTAGTAGCTGCGCTTGCTTTTCGACTAGGAAATATAACAACCCTATATGGCAATTTCGTGGTCGGGTAATTGTTAGTGAAACAGAAATAATCGACGGCATTCAGTGTCAAGAGGTGGTACAAGAATTGCTCCTTCTCCTCTTCGCAGCGCAGAAACGCCGAGCGTTTGTACTGACTCCTGAAGAATTATAAAATACAACGTGAAAACAAACAAGTAGAAAGCAGTACCATTCTTCCAAGAGAAGAAGGCACAGCTTGTTTACATCCCCGCTCCTGTTGCAGTCCTCTGACTCACAGGTATTGGTCGAAAACTGCAGCAAACTGCAGAAAACTGCAGAAAAGTGGAGATGTAAACACGCTACCTTTCAAAGTAGAGTTTAACAGCTCTGCCTGAAAACTTTTACACACTACTGTAACTATATAAATTGCTCTATTTCTATGTTTTATGTTATTTCTACCTTAACAATGTCGTGTCCGACAATAGCGTTTTCAAATGACGAGACAGAAGTTTCTTCTCCAATGCCAATCGAACCCAAGCTCTGGCATATCCGATGTGCGTCTTAATATCAGTCATTGCTTGCACATTTCTAATGTCAAAGAGCAAAGAATCGGGCAAAGGTCTCAGATGTTCCGGACCAATCTTTCTGTCCCCGGGGGACTTATGTTTGTCCGTACCACGAGTAGGCGAAACGTCGGTCTCCAATGCCAAATTCGACAAGTCTGTTAAGGTTTAAAGATACACGAATTAAACTACACGAGAAGGCAGGCAAACGTATAAAATAATTATTTATTTTCACACTGCTATAAAAAAAAAAACGTTTCTAAGAATCCATGCAAACGATAGTCATGCATCGATAAAAACAAAGTATGTGGATGCATTCCATAGGCAAACCAACTCAGGCTTTCCAAGTACAAAACAGACCGGGACATGTTTTAACTAACGTTATTTGAAATGCTAAATTGTTATCTTATTTGATGAAATAACATCGAGAATAATGAAATAACGAAATATTCTTGGAAATAACCGACGTGTTTCGATATATTTTAATAAAATGATGAAATGATAATGATCAAAAGAAGAGAAGAAATTAGCATAAGAAATTGTTACTTCATTGATATTTTACAAACCCATCGTTCATCGTATGTATTTATAATTTTATATACACGATGTGGCAATGATTTATACACATCATTGTACAGGATGTCCAACAGGTTCCCATACAAATTTTGCTACCATGTTTCATGGCTAAAAATAAGACGAAAATGTTATGCACTTAGTTAAATAGATTATTTAAACGAATAAACAATTATTTGTTGGGTAAACGACAACACTGTTATCTCAAAACATCTTTGAAATACCTATTACTTCAAATAAATCGATATTTCGGTTATTTCCAAATAACGTTTCAGAAAATAGAGAACTGAAATATTAGTTTTTTGTTTCTTACTTTTCATTTCAAATAAAATTTGGCCAGAACAAGTAACAAAAACAATTCTTTCATAGCATGTAAATCGTAAATAACAATGTCAGGTAAAAATAATCTTCTAAAATATCTATGTACATTATTTACGACTTAAACAAATTTATAAGTATGTTCTGCAGCATCACGGTAACCATATAAACATGCTGTTTATCTATAAGACAATCGTAAGACAACCAGAAAAATAAAATGCAACAATACAAAATTATTGTTAAAGTACAGGCGAATCGAATGTTTCCTGTGGCAAGCCAACGCCAAGGCTTACCATTAAAATTCTCCTTGATATAAGAAGCAATTTCAAAAATATTTCTGCCCTTAAACGATGAAATTAAACGGTCCGGTAATCCAAAAAACTTATTTGGCGATTTCTTGCCTATTTATAACAGGAAATAAAACACAAATAAAAATTAACTAAAACGGAAACGTTGCTCCGTGTTTAAAACAGTGGGGCAACCCAAAAGAACGTTCGACGACCAAACGTTAAATGTTTACATTGCTTGCAATTTAATAGGTTTTAAAAACAATTATTTTCCTTCATAAAAGGTATACTTTTACGAGTTGCTTCATTGTTGCAAACAAAGAACAATATAACATAAAAGAAACGATAGAAAGTAAATGTGTAAATTATAATAATCAACTCAAGCGGAGATAAACGAGTGATCTTCCCAATAAAAACATTTTTATAGAAAATATGCCTGTAAATAATATTTAATAAAGCAAAATATTACGCTTAAAATATTTGATTTTACTCGAAAGTAACAGGTAAACGTACTCACTAATATACGTTGTGCATTCTTAGCGGAGAACACATAGAGAGTGATAAATAATTGTTTATCAATAATGGGTCACTTACAACTAATACAGTGCAGAGTATCTACGTATGAGAAACTAATCTCTACTTTTTAACACTTTATCTTAAATAAAATAAGGCACGTACAATCGAGTCGTTTCCGCAGCACGCACCACGCTAGCGCTGAATTTTCAAATGTGATAAAATTTATTAAGTATCGTGGCCACGAAGATAAAGCACAATTATAATAACAGGTATCCCCGCGTAATAATAAATCTGAACTTACCAGGAGAGAGAAAGTTTGGATCTATGGTTTTAGTTGTTTCGTTACACTCTTCTAACTCTTGGTACATGGTGAGGTGCGACCAAAGGGCGCTTTTCCCTTGTTTATTTTGCAATCCGTGGCTCCAAACTCGTTCCAACAGATCACAGAGACTGGCGACCAGCGTATTTTCTTCGACGTCGGACAACGACTCGCCCCCATGGCCCAATGCCACCGCTTCAGAACCCATTTTCTCGACTAACATCCTCTTTGTCTTTGACTTGCAATCCTTGACAAAAAAAGATTTACATTTAGTACCCGACTTCGTTATTTTAGAGAACTATCTAAACCGAATTCTTGCATTTTTCGAAGACGGTACCTTGAGCAATTTTTCAACAAAAGTCCAATTGGCTTGTGCTATCAACGCTGGACTCATGTCTGCAGAGAGCTTAGTTTGTGGCCTGGGTGACTGGGTTTCTTGAGGAGCAGTTGGTTTACCGTTCGATTCCATGGATTTCATTTTGTATTTCCACTGAGTCTGTCCTCTCCGACTGCTATTGTAAATAAATGATCAATTAGAATCACACCTCGTTTCGATTAAAATTAGACGAGATAAACACAATTACAAATGACGGCTATTAAAATTAAAAAATATTCAATTATGTAAAATTCGAAATAAATATGATACAAGCAGGCTGAAATACAATGGAGTCCTCCACATACACGGTTAATTCGTTTTGAAATTTTCCGCGCTAGTTTTACTTTTGGTATAAAATATTATTGAAATTAAATAAAGTCAAATGTACTTTTTTATATTAAAAAAGTTGAAGGGGGAAAAAAAACAAGAAAACTTTATTTAATACGTACGATCTAAGTGGAGCATGTAATTCGGGGAATTAATGTATTTGTATATCTATAAAATTTTTTTAAGTACTTGAAAATTTAGTTTCTCCCAGCTAAATAAATATGACTAATTAATGAAATTAAACTTCAACAGAGTTCGTATTCACGTTGGACTGAACACATAAAAACAAATAAATGTAAATATATGTTTACGTACAGTTTTCTTTAATTAATTAAATTCTGATTTATAACACTGCGTTAGTAATGCAAAATACGCATGCACAATGAACGACTTCAGAACTAGTCCTTACCGAAGTATGCTACATGTGAGGCAGGAAAGAAGATAGTAAATATTAGTATAGTTCGATTTAATATAAGAGAAAAATTGTATTTGCACGTAACATGTACCTCTGAGCCGGCTCCTTGTTCAATGCAACAGTGTCTAACAAGGGAAAACTTCGAAAATACGCCGCCCTGTGAGGAAGAATCTCATTGGGTGGGTTCGTTTCGAAATCCACGTTCATCATTCTCTGTTCCAACACTTTTTGCGACTCCTCTATACTTGTACAGGGTTCGTAACGAGTTGATCGTACGATGCCCTCGCCAACTTTCTTTCTATAAACGAAATAATTAATCGTTCCAACGTAAATAGAGAAACTAGTAAAACCGTAAAATGGTAAATAGTTAAAAAGAAGAAACCTCACCTCAGGAAAGAAATTCTTTGATCGAAAACTCGCATGTTAAAGTCGAGCTCGCTCCATGTAGACATAACTTTATTGTCGACTAGCGAAGCAAACATCTGTGTCTCTAGGAATCTTGATAGAAATGGCAAATGTTGCGTGGGTTGGTCAGATAAAAACGTAGCCTTATCAAAAACGTGCATACTATCTCTGTTATTCAACCATTCGTCTTTGTCCTATAATATACAATTAATATCGATGTTACAATTGTGATTTAATTACAGCAGCGAATCGTGCATGAATCTCGTATCCGCACCTGGCTTGGTTGAATCACGAAGTGTTCGTAACTAGAAAATATCTGTACAAAACGGTTCAAAAAAATCTCCCTAATGGCATTATTAAACATAAGCGTCTCCTGATACTCCTCTTGCGACGTGAGTATTCTTTCCTTCACGTTATCGTCTATTGAATCAATATCATCTACGTTCACTCCTGCGTTAAACAAATATACGTGTTTAAGTACGCGAATAGAAAAAATATGATCGAATATTATTACTATACTATAACATTTACCCGTTCTTTTAACGATATCTACTATTCTTTGTAAAGTGTCTGATTGAGGTGTTGGTTCCGGCCGATCCCAATCCAGGACATCGTGTAACGAGTGTTTTCTGCGAGGGAGATGAAAACCAGAACCAGGAAGCGTCAAACTACTAGTCATGATATCGCCATTGTAATGATTTATGACCATGTTGTCAGTCCTGTAAAACATTATAATTTTACACCACCGCGTAAAGTGGATGCAAAACGAAGGGAACAACGATTATTTCACTTACTTTCCTGAATATGGTACTTTGTACTTGTTTAGGAGAGCTTTAATCTCAGCAATAAATTGCATTCTATGAGGAAACACGGGTAATTCTTCTGGAAATTGGCTACTTTGCTTATCTATATCTACATAACAAAGATTTGCCTGCAATCAAGGAACAGAATATGAAATAGTATCTTACCTGGAGTGAAAAAAACGTGTCTACATGCTATACGTGATAATGTGTACTTTTGAAGGATCTAAACCACTTACTTCGCTAGCAATTTTCAGCACACCACCCTCGTTCTGGGCATGCAACCCCATTATGAACGGTACAGGCGCGTCTAAGAAATGATGCAGACTGGCGGGCAATATCGGCACGTATACGTGTTGCCAGGAAAATGGGAATAGAAGCGCCGTTATGCACTCGGATACCACCATCAACTTGTGAAAATCCGAGCTTCTGAGCAACACTTGGTTCTCCAATAAGACGCATGTGAATAACTGAATCACGCAGTCAGCGCCGAGCCATGTGAACATGTCTTTCAGAGGATAATCGAGCATCGGTAGTTCCTGCAACGGTGTCGGCTGATGTATAACCAGTTCTAATGGTGATTTCGCTGGCTCGTCGCTGGGAACGAAGAATTTCAACGACTTCCCAGGTAATGGTACCGGTACGTTGTAAAGAATATTGTACACGTAGGACTCTAAGCTAAGACCAGGTCCTGGGTGTCTAGGAACACATCTAAAAACGGAAATATGTTTTATTCCGTTTTAATAATTCAAAGAGTTACAACGTTGATAGGTAAGGGTACAAAGCATCTAGTTAACATGATTCTACAAACGTACAAATTATAATGTTTCATGGCAGATAAGTTTGATCTGTAATATGCAGTATTGTTGATAGTTTTGTAACGTTAAATTTATTTTTGTTCTGTTCGCAGGACGTGACAATTCAGAGCCCTTACTTGTAGAGATTAGTGAGGAACGTTTTCGCGGCATGGAGGTAAGGCTGCTGGCATAGCAAGGATATCGATTTGGTCACTAGCAACTTGTCTTTGGTAGAGTCATAGTAGCCCAACGCAGCACCTGGTGAGTGTGCTGATAGCTTGAAATGCCGTGGCAACGATCGCGTGTTATGTCCATCCTGGCCTTTCCTTACCCTGCAAAACGCATTTCCGTCAAACCTTTCACGAATTCTGTCTTGCTCGTTTCCTACTAATAGAGTTTTCGTCCAGGATGAATCATGAGAAACAGAACACCTGAATATCATTCTTAGCCTTAGTATTAATAAAAATATCTAGACTATGCTTCGTATGATACTGAAGGGGCAACCTGATGAATATTTTCTTCTGATTTCAAGGTAGACATTTGGAGGTAAAATACAGGACATTTTCTTAGCAATCAATGTCTTAGTAAGACTATTGCACTACAAAAGTACATATCCTTTATTTATTTATCTATTTCTGAACGTGGTTTAATATTTGGATGATTAAGAGTTCTCTCACTACACAAGACGTTGTACAATTTCTTATTAAGTATGTCGAATACGTTTACAATGAAACCATGAATCTTTAACACAGCGAAGAGAAAGAAAAGGAAAATGACCAGCCCTCTTGAGGCGTAACGCTTGTAGGAATTGACGAGATAATTTGAAGCTTTAAAACGATTAATACACGGTGTCCAATTCCCTTAATTTCTCGATTCGTCGTCCGTTCTCCGAGCGACCGGAGGCGTAATTAACTGTATCATTGGAGGATGCAGCGAGCAAACGGCGCAAAGGAGACTCACGTTGGCGGTGTACCGTTTTGGCCGCTGCTCAGTTCCGTGATATGCATCGCCTGCAGGGTTTGCATAGCCGCGCATATCTTTCGATTCCTGCACTCCTCGTAGAAAACAAGACTGAAACCGTACGTTCTGTGCCCGTCTTCTTTGGTGAGCACGAACGAGTGGAACGTCGGCTCCACCGAGTGCTTCTGGGTTCGGAATCTCAGGCCGCTCGGCAGGCAAAGCTGAAAGATTGAATATCTAATGAGAGACGTTGAACAAACGGCCTTTTCATTCCCAGCCTCGTCTTTTTCATCCGCAACTAGAACGCGGTGTAAACGGGCGCTGGGTGTACCGTTGATCCGCTAACAGTTTGCTCTGCGTCACGTCCTCCGCGGTTGTTGGAACTCGGGCAAGAGATGCGAAGACCCAGTTGTATTGTAACCGTGATACGGATTTCGACGTTCTTTGTCGATAGCACGGCGCACAACAGGGTAAATTAACGCTCGAGGGGGCAGGTGTTCTCGGGGAAAAATTTCAATGGGAGATTCTAGACGCCAAAATAAGACGAAAATCAAGAATAGCAATTTGTCGATCGAGGCTTCGTTAAAAAGTTATCGACATTTAAAGTTGCGCCTGTAGAACGGCAATCTGCACACAGCTGCGTACGCGCGATAGCGTTTTATGGGGGGAACTTGAAACGCTAATAACTTTTTAACGAAGTCTCGATCAACAAATTGATATTCTTGATTTTCGTCTTATTTTGGCCTCTAGAATAGCAAAATACTCATGCAAGAACCTTATTAGAACTATTAGAACGATAGCGCGTTGTATCTTTTAAATTAAATTTTTGAACAATGAATACGTGCTTTCTACGCGACATACCATGCAGACAGCATGATCGTCGAAAGGGTTCCATGGTACAGAGTCTGGATAGTGTCCCAATACTTTGCTCTTGTATGCACGATCCAGAGGCGTGCATTGCAAAGAGTCTCCTGAAACAGAAAATAAAATTCTCTTCCAAATCTAACAAGACTGAATGCGCTCAATAAATTTTTTATCATTATTATCAGGCAATCCTGAAACTTGTTCCTGTAACGATATTCGTATTTATACGAGAATCTATAGAAAACCGAGGAATATATTTCTGTTCGCGCCCACGCGTCGCTCGACGATCTCTGAAACCGAGGCTCGGTAGCGTGACAATTATAATCGCAAACAACACGCTTCGCAAAGATGAGCCGTAATGCTTGTTAACGATAAGTGACGACCGTGACCTTTTGGCCAAATACTTAGACACACGTTTCGTGTTACTTAAAATACTGCCTTTTGAACACGGTCTCGTGTCTTATCCGAGGATCGACAATAAGATAACACCTACAAATGTTTTTAATTATACTCAAGTGTACAATTTATACATAATCAATATTGTACTTTATAATATCTTAAATATACTCCCAATTACAGGATACCTTCAAAATAAAATACTGGCGGAGACGACTACGAAAAACAGAGATGCAGAAGTACCCCACGATACCGATTAGGGGGTTCCACGGAAGATAGCACCAAAAGACAGACTCTAAATTGCTAGAAATTACCTTCTTCGAGGACGATCCTTTTTAATAAACAAATTATAAGCTACGAGAAATTTAAGTGGGTCAACGTTCCGAGGGACAAGAAGAAATGCACGCGACTTTTGAGCGACAAAAAAAAAAAGATTCCCAAGTTTCAAAGAGTACGTGCTCCAAAGCTGGCCCGTGTACGTATCCACAACAGTTTGTACATTGTTCTCGGCGCGGTCCAAGTGCATCTTGGAACCTTCAACTCTCCTACGCGGGTACCCTGCCTGCCTTCCCTGGGAAAAATTAGAATCTCTCCACGGCAACGTCGGCAACTTGTTATTGAACGTGGTACATATCCCGGAGCAACTCGACCTGAATGAGACTGTTGAAGTCTTGGCGACGTTCCAGCTGCTTCGCGCACGATGAACACAAGAGCACCCTTGTACAGGGTTAATCGTTCATGATCGAACAGCCACCCAAGGAGACGGCGAAATGTACACGATGCGGGTTCGTCGAGCGTCGGTTCAATTGCGCGGAAAAATAATTAGCGGATGAAAGAAACGTGTGCTGTTTGGGACAGAGGACGTGTCGTTTAAGTTCACGTTCAATTACAGTGGATTACGTCGATGCTTGGGTATACGTATCGATATTAACACGTTCATCGCCTGTAAATGGAATCATGAATGGAAATGTCCAGAGGAACGATGTGGTTTTCGTGGCAATAAGTATACGATCGAGTAGGCGCAGGAAATCATTTGTCCCTTTATTAGTAGCGCCACGAACGGTGAAACAATAAACCAACTTGTATACTCGCGCGGGAGATCTACCGTCGAGATCTATTCTCGTTGTTATTGTTACTGTCTATCAAAATAACAACTGTCTAAATTAAATTATGAACTTGACCACTTCAAAATGATACTGTCTATTGTACAATATAATGTTTCAATCAAAGATATACGGTATCAAGAACAGCGTCGATTACTGTAATCAATCACTGTGACTCTTCCTCTCGTTATCTTGGTATCTTACAAAGATTGTAATAAAGGATGAGTCACCTAACTCGATCACTTCTAATAACTTGTGAATCGTTAACTTCAATAAGTTGTTAGTCAATATTTGTTGAACTAAAGTAGGAAATAATATGAATATTGAAAAACAGTGAAATCCGTGATGGCAGTTTTGAGAAGTAATCGGGGTTAAGCTGAAAAGGAAAAAAGCAGGACTGAAGTACGAGTGCTTCTGCATCTCGAGCGACATCAAGTGATCGCTGAAAGCAGTCACCCGGATTTTAAGTGGTTACTGCTTTCTCCTTTCTATTTTATAATGTACAATTTAGTTTCATACGATTCACTGATCTAAATGATCGTGTTGACTCTTCTTGTTTTGTCATTTTTTTTAATTCAATTACATTTATTTAACTCGGAGCGCGAAAACAAAATTTCGAAACAGGGTGTTAATTTAAAATTCCCACGTATTTTGAAACATTCGTGGTTTTTAACTTTCAGAGAATGTGCTCCGTGTACGAATAAACTTGCGCCATCGTTTCGGGCATTAAAGTCTACCGAAAGTAGAGAAAACTCGAGAAACAGGGGTTAACAAACAAGCCTGAAAATTTGTTACAACCGTAACACGAGAGTCTGCGGAGCGTAACGCGTAGTATTCGCATAATTCGGGTCCAGACGAGATTTTTCCGTGAGGATACGTCTTATCGTGGCATCTTGCGCTACACGTTGAAATATTGCACGTTCGTCTGAACACTTTTGGCATCTTTCCCTGCCGAAATTACCGAGGGCAGCCTGCGCCATCCGTGACAGTTATCACCGCGGATGCAACGCCGTAAAAACCTTTATTTCCTTTAGGCCGAATCGACCGAAGGGAAGTTACGTGACATGGGTTTCGTTGCTCCTTTTCTTCCCGATAATTTCTCTTCGTCTAGGGAATTCTTCGCGTCCCTGTTATCTACCATAGTCAGGCACAATTTCATCTAAATAACGCATAACGTTTTATCTTGACGAACTTCTTCTACCCGGATCAATTTTCTATCAGAAATTTATTATGCATTGTAACTCCATGAAAGTATCATAAGTGAATCAGCGAGGTTCCCCCGATGAGAATGAGTACAAACACGACCCTATTTGGATCACTTTGAATTATACGTAATAAAAAATTTTTCAAAAATGGCGGGTATAGCGTATAATTGAAAATGATCCGAATGGGTTCGTGTTTGGACTCGTTTTCATCGGGAGAAACTTGCCAATTCGTTTATGACACTTCCACAAAGAAATATAAAAATATAACAAATATTATTTTCCATTAATAATCGATACATCGAGCAAGCGTAACACGAGACTCTGAACTGTCTGATTCTGTAAGCAAATACCTATTTAAATGTGTACTTTTGTAAATGAAACTTTTGTAGGGCACGTACATGTTTGAACAAACTGTTTTCATTATTAATACTCTGCCACAATTGTACCTGTGAATTAATGCCCACATGTTACGATTACTCTATGTTCACAGAAATAGCATGCTTTGCTATAATTTGCAATTCCGAGAAAGGTCGAGGGGCGAAGAGGCCCAGGACACGTAGGAGGTTGTCGTGAACATGGAATGCGAGATAATAGTTTGACGTAAATGATACGCCACGCTAACTCGAATATAGGATAGACTCTGCTGTAATGCGATGGACCAATCTCTGTTACGAGATAATAGTATAGCCGGAATAAAATTATATGACTACCCCTCAAAAACAAACTGATAAGACGTACAACTAGTAACAAATATAGTTCTCGAAAGGTCAGTGACTTTTATTTGTGTATAGTATTATTAGGAATAGTCTTTGACTTTGAATTATAAAGAAATTCTTGTCTGGTACTGTAGAGGTCATTAAAGTAATTTTCATAACATATAAACGACCATTATTTTTTTTTTTTTAGTGAAACAGCATATACATTTTAGAAAGTTTAATTCTTTTCACGCTTTTCTAATCGAATCCTTGTTTCACAACAGACTCTAAATTGCTGAAGAGTCATTCGATTTGATCTGATATTTCTATGTCAAGTATTCAACGCTTTTTCCTGTTCTCTATACTATTCGTCTCTATTGACCTTAATGTTTTATTCTTGAGTTTTCAGATCAATCTCCATTCATATTTTCAGCTCTACTTCCTCCCGTGCAGAGTCAAGATAAACTAGGTGTTCAATTTTCCTACCAACTGCGGGAACATTTCTTTCCACATTGTGCTAGTGAAATCACTAACACCGCTTTTAATTACACTTGCAACAAATGCTATAATCGATATCGTCAAATTTAAAGGGATTCAAACTCACGGTATGCCAACGTAAGGGACATAAAGCGATAATAAGGCGTAATGAATATTTTTCCACGTCCAACGGTTACTCTGTGAAACGGGAAAGAGAATTGCAAGTGTAGGAAAAGGCGTGTGCACTCGACACGCTGGTGAAATTACAGAAGTGCGCCAGTTAAATTGTATGTCGAGATTTGCACTCGCCGGAATGTGTTTGCTCGAGATATGTTTTGTTTAACTGTTCAGCGAAGAGTGGACGTTACACTTTGTTGAAGAGTTTCCTTTTTCGAGTCATTGTTTAAACTTGAATAGCAACGACTGAGCCGTTTCTGCGAGAGGTACGCGTTGTTAAGACCTCCCCCGTCAATCCTTTAATTGCAAATCTTTTTCTTCGTTGTTTCAATACGAATTGTAAATTTGCACTTCAGCGCGAAGCAAACAAATCGAAAGATTACTTTAAGAGCGACCAATATTTGCTGAACTAAACTCGTCGTTATTATGAATGGTAAACTCGCTGAATAAATTTGAATTTTAATATAGAACGAACGTAGGAAAGATGGTTTCGAGAGAAAATTATACTTAGGCCACTGGACCAATTTTTTTTCTTGTTGTTTCAATAGGAACGGTAAACTTAGATTCGTGTTACTAAAGTCGATTACAGAATCAAATACATTCGAACGGTTGTGTTTACACGGATGGAACGCACACGTTGTATTATATTATTATCGGTTTCTCCATCTTCGTAATAACCATGGAACATAACGTGATCCAATAACAGAAAATTATAATAACAATGACGGGTTTGTTTAATTGAAATTTATCTTTGATTGGAACGGTAATGCGAGCCATTAAATTTTCAAGATGGCGGCGTAAGCACAGTCTGCCCCATTCGAAGTAATCAGTCGATCGTATTTACTGTTTCGAATTCAAGGAGCCTGCTCGAAGATTAAGCTCGCTCGGTGACTCTAATTACCACTATCAACTGCTCCACGGACTAATCTCCGCTTGGGAATTTCATGAACGAAATAACGACGATAATTCAATGGACCGTGCAATTTGGCAGTCGCTGAGAGCTACCAAATGGTTTCAATTAGTCCTTCAATTTCTTTCTCGCCTACGTATAGCGAATGACATCCCAAATCGTACATACGACTCGCCTGATAAAATGATTTAAAGATATTATAGAAGAATATCATGAATACATATTGTAAATGTATCTAGTACATTTAGATTAAGACAGTTTCTTAGATGTTTAATTTTACATTAAATTAGAATTAATACTTCTTCAAATTAAGTAGCCTGTTTTCATCTAGATTGGGATTTTTAATTTTATATTAACATCTAAAGAATTGAATTTTTCTAAATGTAAAAACGCAACTCGGTTAATATCTTGTGGTGTATAGCTTTTACAAAGGGGATTCCCTAAAAAGAAATGAATTCTTGTACTATCGTTGAATAAATTTATTCAACATAGTAGCTCCAAGGGATAAAATAACCTTTTAATCCCGGAGTCGAACTTTGTAAGTCTGACCCTCGGAAAACTCGCCTATGTTTGTTCAGCTATCGACGATACTTGTCCACCCTCAGAATTAAGGAGATGTTGTTTTATTGGTGGAGTTTCGAGGAAGTGGTCAAGGCCATGGCCCAAGTCGATGTCCTACCGTTTGGCTGTTCGAAAATTTACTGTCCCACCGACGGTTTGCTCTCGAGCACGAAATACGAGACTTGTAATAAGGGGACCACCGACTTAGCACGAAAAGTCTCTTAGAAAAAAGACAAAAAGACAAAAAGAAAGTGTGAACTCTCGAAACACTGTTCTCCAACGTAATATCCGAGCGTTAACATTCAGAATTAAAAATTAAAAAATAATCAAGATGGTGCAAACGACGCTAAATTCTTGAATGAATGAATAAATCAAGATCAGCTTCGTATAAGGTCAATGTTTACGATGAAATGTGGACTAAGAAAAATTGAAGATTGTCCAAAGCTTAATAATGAAATATGTTACCAGTGTACTCGATCTTAAACTAAATACAAAAATAGATATTGTGCAAAGATGTCAGGTCATTTCGCAAGTCTTAAGGTACTTTGCTATGCATATCAGTGCTCCTCAACCCCCTCAAAGTGCGACCCAAATTCCATAGTAGACAGTTCTTTACGGTCGTGTTCTTGTTTGTTATGAAAAAGAAAAATTACATTTCAACATTCATACGTTTAATAGATTTACGTTCCGAAAAATTGTACGTGTCCAAAAAATCCATGGGTTGAGAATTACTGATATACATAAACATAGTCCTGTTAGACTATGTTCATTTAATTTTTAAGAAAAATCGACAGTGGATGGGTGCCTAAATTTTTCGACGAAAAACAAAAATTTCGAATCGTTCTAAAAAAATTATTTTCAGTTGCAGGGGTCAATTACAGTCATTTTTGGTCATTAGATATACCCTCGAAAGCCTACCCAGTTTCGAGAAAAAAATTCGGGAAGGTGTGAAATTTTTCGACAAATTTAAAAAATTTCAAATCGTTCTAAAAAAATTATTTTTAGTTGCAGGGGTCAAGTACAATCATTTCTGGTGGTTAGACATACCTCCGAATTCCTACGCACTTTCGAGAAAAAAATTCTTTACCGAAAATATACTGTGTGACCGGAAATGTTTCTATAACTTTTTAACGAAGCCTCAATCAACAAATTGGTATCCTTGATTTTCGTCTTATTTCGGCCTCTAGAATCTCCCATTAAAATTTTTCCCCGGGTTGGCTGAACACCCTGTATGTGGCTTATCATATATTATGATAACTGACTGATATATTTCATAATAATTGAATATAACACGTATTATAATAATTTATTGTGACACATTTTGTAATAATTGACTGTAAAGTGTTTTAGCAGTGATCGAGTATGTTTTATTTATAAATCTGATGTTTTAAGTCTCGCGTCCGTGTAAATGTGGACGTTCCTACCGAGGACGTGTTACATTATTGCACTATCGCTTAGATTGCAGTTAATAAAGTTCCAGCTGGAGGAGAAAGCACCTACACACGCCTTCTATACTGTGCACGCTGCACATTATGCGCGCTTCTGTCGTCAACGGGCTTAAGTGGCCGGAACAAATTGTATGGTGATTTCTTAGTTAAACGATGGGTGCTACCGGTGCCCTTAAACGTGCAGAAATGTAACACTTAACGAGGTGTTATCCAATCCCGAGTTGCATAAGTAAAATTATTACAAAACTGTCTATTTTTCGCAACAAGAATTTTCAATTATCACAATACCAATATTGCTGAACATTTCAGAATTTTAATTTTAATATAAATTACATGTGCGTACAAATTTAAATGATTCGAACGGAATTTAGAGAAGTAATCACAAATAAAATTTAATACCAGCAAGTAATGATGAAATAATATGTCAACCGTTTCGTCCCTTTTTTTTTTGAAAAAAGTGATTATTAGTTGCATAAAAATATTTGCAATGTAGTAACGACAGGTAAAGGGATTTCTCTCGAGTTTCTAGCACGCCAGTCACGGATGAAGTCGTATAACTTAATTAATGTTGGGGAAAAAAAAAGATTACTCGAAATAATGCTCGTGCTCTCACCTTCGAATTTAACCCCAATCAGCGTAACACAGTTCCGTTAAATCCATTTTAATGAATTTTGCGCGAAAATCTGCAATTTCATTTTGCCCCCTGTCCTACATTCGCGACATCTACGAATGAAAAGATAAGAATGTCGAAATGAACTCTTTTTCGAGTAATTACACTCTCGAGTAATTAATCTACCTAATATTGAGATTACTACAGAAACTCTACTGTTTTTTATTATTCAGATAGGAACAGTTGCAATTTCACAAAAATGATCCAATACATAATCACGTATAGTAATAAATTAGAACAACGGTCTACCTCATACGCAACTGATTTCTAATATTATATAACGTTTCATTAATTATAGCACAATAGGGGTATCGTAATTAATCATATTATAAACCGGATATCTAATTTATAGCAAGTACATAATTGAAAGGAACGAAAGTTTTGTTTCGAAGAACATATTTTTTCTGCATTTTTTTTACAATCGACCCTTTTGCTAAAAATTAAGATTGCAACACGGATTATAACTTATTGTCTCTGTCTCTAAGTCTAAATTATTATCACGAAATTGTTTGTTCTTGAAATTACAATTGCAAACCTCGCGAGAATCTTCAGGTCACGACCGGAAAGACGTATATCACGATTACTCGTGATAATGCGACGCTGACGCTCGACTTATAGTGTACAGTGTGTCGCTGATAAACGTAAATACAAACTGAAAAACGAAAAGTTTCTGTTAGGACCGTGTGCACGATAGATCAATGGGGATAAATGGCCAGAAGAAGATTACACTCGAAGAGGGTAACGAAAAAACGAGTATTAAACGTTAGATATGCCCCTATAGTACGGACAGTATTGATTCGAGAGCATGTTACACGCATGAGACACCGTGTAACGAGTATTTTTCACGAACGCAGGGGGCCCACCGACTGTTTAAATGTCTTCAGTATATTAACCGTTACGTATAATTATCTTCACTAAAATACCAAGTAGCATCATTTAAATATTTTATTTCTTTTAAATAAAAAAGAAAAACAATGTTAAACGATGGTTAGAACAATTTTTCGATGATTTACAATCTTTAAGTTGCAAAGGTAGATATTCTTCGTGAATAATAATCCATGATAAGTGTCAAGAAACGAATTTATAATCCGTGCCGCGTAATTGTATCAAGTAACATTAGTAACCAAAGTGTTATTGATAATTGATTGTTATTATTCTAATTGACATGATTTACATGATTTGTATTATATGGAATTTGGATTAATATATAATATTTATTTAACTCTAAAAATAAGTATCTAGATTAGTTTAGAATAATAAAAAGAACTACGATTTTCCAGAGCACACTCTTTTTAAGCTCCATTTATAAATCTCGGTAACCTTGAATTTTATATATACATATCCTTCCAACGTCATTGTCGTCTGAAATAAACGTCTTCCTTTATAAGGCGAATAATTGCCTTTACAAAAAGAAATCCATATGTATTTCCTCAATTTAGAATTGCAAGAAAGTCAATCGCGTTCCGGTCGAATTCATTTTTGTTGGCTCGTTGCTTCAAATTGCTTTCCATCCTTTCCCGTATACTCAACATACTGGCGACGAATGCACGAATACCTCCCTGACGATCGATAAACCAATAAATGTAATCGTTTTGTCACCGATGCTTTTTTTTTTCAAACTTCAGACGCACTAAAAATATTTTTCTACGTGCAAACACGACCAGCCTCGGTTCCATACCCACGTTTTATTGTCAAAATACGCCGCGCAGAAGGGTTGCGTTTCCAGGCGAGTGTAAAACGTTATTTTTAAACGCAAAAGCCGCGCATCGAGCGCGCAGCAAACATTTAACACCGGTCGAGAAATATTTTACGTCCCAATTTCAGGGTCACCCTTCTCTAAATTTCACGTTTGGCAAGTTTACCCCGTTCCTTAAATATTTAATCAAATAACACTTTTCAAGTCTCTCTCAATTTTTTTAATTTAAAGATTAACGATTAATTTTAAATTAAAATTAAAAGTCTGTGGATCGAATTACGAGGGTCGTTCAATAAGTCCTTAGAATATCCAAGACCTGGCGCTGGTAGCATCGAAAATGGTTTGATTTTAATAAGCATCGTGACTCGCTAGATAACTCTCAAAGTTTCAGTTCTATCCACCACATGGTTTCATTTTTATTGTCGATCGATGCAAGGAACCTCCTCTTGCATCGAGACAATTAAAGTTCGAATTATTACAAGATCCACCGTATTCACCGGATTTTGTCCCCCCCCCCCAGTGACTTTTTTTATTTCCAAATTTTAAAAAATGGCACGTCGACGAGGAGGTCACCGCCCAAACAGATGCTTATTTCGCTTAGAAACGATTAGAAAAGTGTATAGAGCTAAATGAAGATTATGTCGAAAAATAAAAAAAAAATCTGCCTAAGATAATTTGTTTTTCTATCTTCTTCTAAGGACTTATCGAACGACCCTCGTATGCCCCAAGACATTTCCTCCCAGTTTTACTATCCGATGACTCACTCTACAGTAGCTAAGACGCTAACACCACAGCTCAGTGTTTTAAACACAGATGCGTGCAAGAACACAGAGCGTTCGTGATACGCAAAAGACAGTAGTACTTTGTTTTAACGTATTGACACGTTCCAGAATATAAAACGATAATAACATAACGTAACAACACTGTATCTCGATAGTCTAAAAATAGAAACATTTCATATAATACACGGTAATCATTGTTCGCGTATCTCATACGCGTAGTATATACGACTTCGTTTTGTAACCATACTTCCGCCCTTTAAGCGCGTATTTAAGTGGCGGGGACCCCTTCGCGCACAAATGACCCCGTGCACGATGACGTCATCCACGCTCGCAAGAAGGCAGAAGGAAACATTCGGCAAAGCGCGAATTATATATTTTTCCGTGACGTTCAACGTGTCAGAAACTGGTGGTATGATAATGGATCGAGTCCCAGAGGTCAGGCGAGCGTTCTTCTACGCCGTTTTCCTCGTTCGATTATTCCCAACAGCTTTTTTACGCGACGTAAAAAGTGCTCGACAAACTTGAGCCTAAGATATCCCTAATCATTCCCTTCTATCTTATTCTTATATCACTACTGTATAATATACAGTGACTGTCACTTAAAATCGTACACCTAGCAGTTCAGCAGATATTTTTTAACATTCTACTAAATTATTGAAACTCGTATAGAGGCATATAGTGTAATGTTTCTTTATTTGACAGTAGTAGTCAGTAAATTAAATAAAATTTGAGGTTGCGTATGAAATTTAGCTGTTAATAAAAACCGTACACTGTTGGTAACATTGGAAATCCGGTGGAGCCCCGGATGAAAAAACCAAATACTATGGATATTAAAAATCTCTGGGCGACTATTAAATTTGGCGGTGAAAGGTTTTTTTATATTTACGTATCAAATAAAGAAACATTACACTATATACTTCTATACGAGTTTCAGTAATTTAGTACAATTTTCGTAGTTTATTGAAAAAGTATCGGCCGAACCGTTAGGTGTTCTATTCTAAGTTACTGTATTCTTATAAAAGAAGAATTCTAGAGGCCAATATAAGACGAAAATCAAGAATACCAATTTGTTGATGAAGGCTTCGTTAAGAAGTTATTAACGTTTAAAGTTCGGTCCGTGCTGAATTTTTTTTCTCGAAAATGTCCTGAAGAATTCGAGACCAGACAAACAGCAATAAAAACGTGCACGTTACGCGGACCGTGTCACGCGATCTAGGCTGTTTCGCGGAAGAAGTATATGCACGAGCATCGAGCGCCATTTTCTTTTTTTCTTTTTTTTAGGTGGATAAAAAAACAAACGGATCCGTTGATCGACCCGGCGACATCGCATGATTTCAGCAGCGATAATCGTTGGAAAGTTCACATTGTAACCGGATCGAGTCCTTCCACTCGAATCCAACTGATTAGAGTCGAATTAAAGTGCATCGGGGTCTGTTGCATTTTAATGCTGAATTTTTCACCATTTTGTTCCCTGTCTTGATCGAATTCTGCTCGGCCTACGATACGCGTGTTTGCCCGCGCGAATTCCGATCCGTATTTTGCCTAGAAATTAATGGCAATTAAACAGTGCTAATGCTACCCGAGACTTTCTTTACAATCATCGTCGATATATTAATCGTATTATTTAGGTTAATATATGTTTTCAGGTTACTTAAAAATTTCTTCTTCCGGGCATAATGATACGATCAAGCATATTGATAACTAATTATCTTCAACAGGCGATAAACACTTCTCGTACACACAATAATACCTCAGTACTCTGTAAGCATATCAAAAGGAAGATGTTTCAATTATTTTATGTATTTCCTTAATGAGAAAACGGAGAAGCAAATTAAACAAGTGCAGCTACATAACTTACGATTAATACAATATTGACGGTGCTGTACTTTCTCTCGACTTTATTATATCTTACATTTGAAACGTTATCCTCGTAATAAACAGTCCGAAATAATTACCATCGAGCATGTAATTAAACTTTCCAACTGTAATAATAGCTAAAAGAAAGACGTTTTACTTAAAACAACATGATCTAACGATTCATTTAATAATTAGAACGCATGAGGAAATACCATTGAAATGTGAGAACAAAAAGAAGAAACACGTCAAAGGAAGGAAAGCGCATTCAACGAACAAGGAACTTTTCTATCGAAGAAGCACAACTTCCGAAGATTTCGCAAACTGAAACGTACCCTGGTTTACCGTCGAAATGTCAATACGATTATCGATGATACTATATTGGCATCAACGACTGGTTTCGATGTATCAAGTATATCGATTCCTTTCAATATACAGGGTGTTCGGCCATCCCTGGGAAAAATTTTAATGAGGGATTCTAGAGGCCAAAATAAGACGAAAATCAAGAATACTAATTTGTTGATGGAGGCTAAAGATTAAATTAAAAAATTTCAAATCATTCACGAAAAAATTATTTTCGTTTGCGGAGATCAATTACAATCATTTTTGGTGAATACACATACCCCCGAAATCCTACGCACTATCGAGAAAAAAATTCGAGTAGGTGTTGAAATTTTCGGCGAAAACAAATAATTTCAAATCGTTCTGGAAAAATTATTTTCGATTGCAGGGGTCGATTACAATCATTTTTGGTGAATACACATACCCCCGAAATCCTATGCACTATCGAGAAAAAAATTCGAGTAGGTGTTGAAATTTTCGGCGAAAACAAATAATTTCAAATCGTTCTGGAAAAATTATTTTCGATTGCAGGGGTCGATTACAATCATTTTTGGTGAATACACATACCCCCGAAATCCTACGCACTATCGAGAAAAAAATTCGAGTAGGTGTTGAAATTTTCGGCGAAAACAAATAATTTCAAATCGTTCTGGAAAAATTATTTTCGGTTGCAGGGGTCAATTACAACCATTTTTGGTTATTACACATACCCTCGAAATCCTACCCACTATCGAGAAAAAAATTCGAGTAGGTGCTAATTTTTCGGTGAAAAAAAAAAAATTTCAAATCGTTCTAAAAAAATTATTTTTAGTTGCAGGTGACAATTACAATCATTTTTGGTCAACAGACATACCTCCGAAATCTTAACCATTTTCGAGAAAAAAATTCCTTACCGAAAATATAATTTCTGGCCAGAAATGCTTCCTCGAAATTTCGTGCGTATCTTTAAAACGTCATAACTTCTGAACGGATTGACGGATTTTAATGTTTAAAAAAGCAAACGACGCGTATTTTGCTAGAGGATATGTAGAAATTCCAAAAATATTCAAAAAGTTGATTCTTCAGTCCGTAAAATGAGAAAAACACCATAAAAATGGTCCAATTTTCAAACAGCCATAATTCCTACAATAGTGAATATATTTCAATGAAACTTTTTTCTGAAGTAGAGCTCATGGATACCTACAAAAAAGTATTAGACAACTTTTCTGTAGGGCATCAAACAAAATTACTAAAAATGAAAAAGGAATTTTTAAGAAAAATCGACAGGGGGGTGCTGCCTAAATTTTTCGGCGGAAAAAAAAATTTCAAATCGTTCTGGAAAAATTATTTTCGTTTGCAGGGGTCGATTACAATAATTTTTGGTAAATAGACCTACCCTTTAAATCTTAACCACTTACGAGAAAAAAATTCGAGTAGATGTGAAATTTCTCGAAGGAAAAAAAAAATTTTAAATCGTTCTGAAAAAAATATTGTTAGCTGTGGGGGTCAATTACAATAATTTTTGGTGAATAGACATACCCCCAAAATCCTACTCATTTTCGAGAAAAAAAATTCAGTACGGGCGGAACTTTAAACGTTAATAATTTTTTAACGAAGCCTCCATCAACAAATTGATATTCTTGATTTTCGTCTTATTTTGGCCTCTAGAATCCCCTATTAAAATTTTTCCCAAGTGTGGCCGAACACCCTGTATTGTCATTGGTAAATACATTTTGATTTATCGATACTATCGATACGTTTTATATTACCTTCTGCGTTTCACCATGTAATCCGATTTCTTAACTTGAAAGGTAACCACAATTGTAAAAAAGAATGTCTTGTATACTAATCTTGCCTAACAAGCACGTGTTACATATGACCTTGCATGACCGAACTTCTGATCTTTGCGAACTAACTTATTGAACTTTACTGACCTCTGAGCCAATCATGGTCTCGTAAGTCAACGAACTTGTTTACTTTCGACCGTTCGTAAAACTAATGCCAAAAATTTACGCGTACAATCGAGAACAATTTACAAGAATATTTATCGGTTGAAGTGCAATTAACGAAAGGCTGCTTTACTTGCACACTGTCTTCGCGTGGCAAGTATCGTTTATTATGGAGAGCCAGACAAGTTTAATGCCTTTGCGCGCGACCGGATCGATCGAGTCGTCTCACTATACCAACATTAAATTGACGAATAGGCGAGTCTGAACACGCTATAGCAGAGCTTCTGTACGGAAAGTCCAAGTGACTGTTGCGTCGAAAGGCATCTAAATCCAAAGAGTTACGAACTCGCGAACAGTGACAATGTTATTCAATTTATCTAAGAGACTGGGCGCCACCCTTTACGTAATCGTGTATGTAACGCATTGAAAATAGTTTCAAGCAACAGATAATACTCCTATAAAAGGGAATTAAATTATTGTAACGATATAACATACATACTTTGAAGATAATAATTGTTTGGAAAATTTCATCCCAAATTAAATAAATTTATCAAACGAGGAAGGCTTAAATTTAACATAAACCGATGAATTAATTAATTATCAGGATTAATAGTATCTTTACAGGCGGTTGACCGTGGCTTCTTTGCAAATTAAACATTTCATCTGTAATTGGCCAAATTGGACGATCCTATTTAATCGTTAATAGAATTTGCTTCTCAAAATAATAATTCAACGTTTAAACTACATTTTAGAAATCTGATAACAATTTACAGATTTTGAGATCACGTTTCATCAGTAATTGCTATAACTTTATAACGTAATGTATACAATGTAACATAACTTTTGTATGTCTTTTCTAAGTCTAAATTCATGGTTTTTTTTCTTAAGATGATCAATTATACGGTCGATAACGTTTAAAGTATTCGTACGTCTTTGGTGACATTAAAGACTCTCGTGCTTGAATAACCATTACTTTGATGGTTTAAAGTTTTACTCGAGCATATAATAAATTGCAAAATGTTTAAAATGAACGGCGAACTTAAAGAACTTTGTTTGTAATCCGACCCACTATAAATATGCAGATACTTGATCGATGCATAAAATATTCAAATAGAATTTTAATGATGAAATATTCAAGTACTGTTTACATAGACAACTATATGAATAGTTAGATAATCGAATAGCCAATTATTCGTATAGTCGAGTAATTCTATAGTCGAAGTCTTTGAATATTTATGTACCCTTCCAATGTTCGATATACAGTGATTTCGATACTCGATTCGAACTCGTTCGTTCGTATCAGAGTCAATAAATAAGCGAATTTCGTTTTCGAATGCTTTACGTGTTCCGATTAATTTTGTCACTCTGGAGGGTGCTCGCGGTACATCGCGTTGCATCTGTTGCAGCTGCTCTCAGCGTGCAGTATCTTTAGAATTCTCCCCGGTCTCTTTGTCGCACCGGGCTTCATTCAAGAACGGCCTTTTTCAGAAATACTCGAGAAAACTGCCGCTACGGGAACCACAGTGCGAAACCTATTTTTCATTCTTCGTTCTCCCTATTTTTTGTTTGCCCGCGTTACTACCATAGAGAACCGGTTCTTCATCCACCTCGTTTTTCCAAATGAAAAATCATTTCAGTCCGCGAACTTCGCTTTAAACAGATTAGAAAATGTTATACGAAAGAGGCAGAAATTACTGTGAAAACGTTTGGAATCGAATAGCTGGACAATAGCTGTGAATAAGATTGAAAATCAATTTTTTTCTTTTATCTAAATGCACTTAAAACTGGAAGAATATATAAATAAATAAAAAATTATTTATAAAACTCAAACCTGATACAAGATCCTATTGCAAGATATCGAAAGATGCAAGAATTACGGTGAAAACGTTTGGAATCGAATAGCTGGATAATAGCTGTGAATAATATTGAAAATCAATTTTTTCCTTTTATCTAAATGCACTTAAAACTGGAAGAATATATAAATAAATAAAAAATTATTTGTAAAACTCAAACCTGATACAAGATCCTATTGCAAGATATCGAAAGATGCAGAAATTACTGTGAAAACGTTTGGAATCGAATAGCTTGACAATAGCTGTGAATAAGATTGAAAATCAATTTTTTTCTTTTATCTAAATGCACTTAAAACTGGAAGAATATATAAATAAATAAAAAATTATTTGTAAAACTCAAACCTGGCACCAGATCCTATTGCAAGATATCGAAAGATGTAGAAATTACTGTGAAAACGTTTGGAATCGAATAGCTGGACAATAGCTGTGAATAAGATTGAAAATCAATTTTTTTCTTTTATCTAAATACACTTAAAACTGGAGGAATACATAAATAAATATTCAATCGAATAAGAAATAAATAAATAATTATTTGTAAAGCTCAAACCTGACACAAGATCCTATTGCAAGATATCGAAAGATGCAAGAATTACTGTGAAAACGTTTGGAATCGAATAGCTGAACAATAGCTATGAATAAGATTGAAAATCAATTTTTTTCTTTTATCTAAATACACTTAAAACTGGAGGAATACATAAATAAATATTCAATCGAATAAGAAATAAATAAATAATTATTTGTAAAGCTCAAACCTGATACAAGATCCTATTGCAAGATATCGAAAGATGCAAGAATTACTGTGAAAACGTTTGGAATCAAATAACTGGATAATAGCTGTGAATAAGATTGAAAATCAATTTTTTTCTTTTATCTAAATGCACTTAAAACTGGAGGAATACATAAATAAATATTCAATCGAATAAGAAATAAATAAATAATTATTTGTAAAGCTCAAACCTGATACAAGATCCTATTGCAAGATATCGAAAGATGCAGAAATTACTGTGGAAACGTTTGGAATCGAATAGCTGGACAATAGCTGTGAATAAGATTGAAAATCAATTTTTTTCTTTTATCTAAATGCACTTAAAACTGGAAGAATATATGAATAAATATTTGATCGAAAAGGAAATAAATAAAAAATTATTTGTAAAGCTCAAACCTGACGCAAGATCCTATTGCAAGAGTGTCCATTTTACCGTGACACGGCTAAAACACGTCAGACGAACGGGGTCGAAGGTCACAATTCAACGAAAGCTGGGAATTATCTCCTCCTTGTTGCTATTGTTCACAATTACCCTTTGTTCGACGCGTAAGAGTATACAGGGTGTCCCGCGATAGACGGTACGACCGGAACGGAGATAATTCCACGTGGATAAACAATGCGGCTGTTCTTGCACGTAGTTTCGTTATCGAGGAAACTACAGTGACCGTCACTTAAAATCGTACTTAAAATTGTACTAAATTATTGAAACTCGTATTGAGGTATATAGTGGAATGTTTCATCAAAAGAACCTTTAGAAGTATTCAGTAAATTAAATAAAATTTGAGGTTGCGTGTGAAACTTAGCTACCAGTAAAAATCATACAGAGGAAATAAGATACAGTTTTAGAATATAGAAGATAGAATTTAGAATATAATAAAAATTGTTTATATTAATATTTAGTTGGGTAACCAAATGCATTCTGGACACACTGCAGTCGTCGAAGAATTGATTTTACTAAATTCTCACAAAATTCAGGTGTTATTTTCGACCATTCTTCTCGCAAAGCTTTTCTAAGGCTCTCCTTGTTTGTAATATTGTGTAATCTTACTTTTTAGTCCAATTCGTTCCAAATATGTTCTATGACATTGATATCAGGAGATTGTGGGGATGCTTGAAGAAATTTAGGGCTTAAAATTCCCATTTTTTCGATACTTATCCATTATATAATCAATAAATACCAGATTTCCAATGCCAGATGCTGATATGCAGTCCCAGACCGTTTGAAACCCACCGCCCAAATTTAATAGTTGCTCAGAGACTTTTAATATCTATAGTATTTGGTTTTCTCATCCGGGGATTCACCGGATTTCCAATGTTACCAACAGTGTACTTACTGGCAGCTAAATTTACCGAATACTACTAAAGGTTCTTTTATATTGTTGTCATGTATCAAATAAAGAAACGTTACACTATATGCCTCTATACGAGTTTCAATAATTTAGTACAATGTTCATGTTTCATTGAAAAAATATCTGCTGAACCGCTAGGTGTACGATTTTAAGTGACAGTGTATATCGTTTTCAGCGACTATACTGCGTGCCCGGAGTAATTCAATCCTGAAAACTGGCGATCGCGTACGACGAAAGTACTGGTGTTGAATTACGGCACACTTGTTTCGCTACGAATTCTACGGCCATTAAGTCCGACGCACGTGTGCGCGACTGCAACCGCGCAATAAGTCATTCTGGAAGATTTCTGGTGTCACACCGAGTTTTCGATCTGGATATCGAACTTGCTGGAAAAATAAATTTACGAAAAATGTACTGTTGTTATTTCACGGGACCCTTTAAAACAAAGTATGGAAAAAAAATGATTTTAATTGGTCTACAAGTACCGGAAATAATTGAGGCGATCAATTGGTGCAGTTAATGCTGAAGGTTGAAAAATAAAATAAATAAACTGGCGCGAAGCATATATCGCACGCCATGCGGTAAGGAGTTAATGTTACAAAGTAACTCTATGCCTATTTTGTATGTAGCAAAAGGATTATCAGATATTTATTACGTTATTATAAGAATTTGTTTCGTACAACAAAATGAGTGAATACCAATTATATTTTGCTCTCCAACCTTCTTATGTGTAATTTTGTCTCTTTTGTACCTTTATTTGAAATAAAAGTGACTCTTATGACCTTAACTACGTTCTTTGATTACGTTTCCCCTATTCTTGCTCTGTATATTTTCATTTCTATTATTGAGATTAGGTTCAGCACCTCAGCTGCACATCTTCTCTTTACATTATTGTCTCGCATCTCATTTTCTGCAACGAATGAATGTTAATTTTATATGCATAACGTGTTAATTCTGTGGAATAGAGACGTTAGATAAATAGATGAATTATTTTTACAAATTGTCTGTCAATTGCTCGTAAACAGTTAATTCCTGGACAAATTGCTCACGATGGAAACCAAGCATAGCCGTGCGCAAAGAGGATACGCAAACAAATTTTATGCAAAAAAAAAGTTACATACACAAACCAAGGAAGTAGTAAACCGTCCGCTTAACGAAACAAGTGGTCAGCACTCAACGCGTGCATCTTTTAACGCGGAATTTTCCCAGGAGTGGCACCAGCAGTCTGTAAAACGATCCCTTCGAAGCTGTTCTGGGAAAAATGGACCGCACGAGAGAAACAGTGCTTCTTAGGAAGATCCGTTGCTTCCTGTGCCCCCATTGTTCGCGTCCCGAATAGCTTTTGCACGGCAAGCGTCGCTAACCATCAACCACCAAAATGTATTGCATTATATGCTAGTTAAATATTACGAAATTGACCTAAATTATACAGGGTGTTCGGCCACGCCTGGGAACAATTTTAATTGGGGATTCTAGAGGCCAAAATAAGACGAAAATCAAGAATATTTCTTGACTGAGGCTTCGTTAAACAGTTATTAAAAAATTAAATTAAAATATTTCAAATTGTTCTGGAAAAATTCTTTTTAGTTGCAGGGGTCAATTACAATCATTTTTGGTGAATAGACATACCCCCGAAATCCTACCCACTTTCCAGAAAAAAATTCGAGAAGGTGTGAGATTTTTCGACAAAATTAAAATATTTCAAATGGTTCTGAAAAAAATATTGTTAGCTGTGGGGGTCAATTACAATCATTTTTGGTCATTACACATACCCTCGAAATCCTACGCTCTTTCGAAAAAAAAAATCGAATAAGTGTGAGATTTTTCGACGAAATTAAAATATTTCAAATTGTTCTGGAAAAATTCTTTTTAGTTGCAGGGGTCAATTACAATCATTTTTGGTGAATAGACATACCCCTGAAATCCTACCCACTTTCTAGAAAAAAATTCGAGAAGGTGTGAGATTTTTCGACGAAATTAAAATATTTCAAATCGTTCTAAAAAAAATATTGTTAGCTGTGGGGGTCAATTACAATCATTTTTGGTCATTACACATACCCTCGAAATTCTACGCTCTTTCGAAAAAAAAAATCGAATAAGTGTGAGATTTTTCGACGAAATTAAAATACTTCAAATCGTTCTGAAAAAAATATTGTTAGCTGTGGGGGTAAATTACAATCATTTTTGGTGAATAGACGTACCCCCGAAATCCTGTGCATTTTCGAGAAAAAAAATTCAGTAAAGGCGGAACTTTAAACGTTAATAACTTTTTAACAAAGCCTCCATCAACAAATTGGTATTCTTGATTTCCGTCTTATTTTGACCTCTAGAATCCCCCATTAAATTTTTTCCCAGGGGTGGCTGAACACCCTCATAATTAACTTATTTGTAGCCTACTATAACTTTTCATTTTTAAATAAATAGTTTTCTTATATTGGTTCACGCATTAATTTACAAATCCACATCCACATTACCTGTACATACTTATTTTTTAACGTTACAATTAATTAAAAATAAAAAATAAATAACTTCTCGTATTTGATCCACGTAACATGTTTGTATCTGCCTAAACTGATAAGATAAAAAATCGATGAACACACAACATTCGTAATGATTAAGTCTGTAAATTAGCAAGTATAATAAATACTGTCTATTAATAATAATGATATAATAATTCCATCGCTATTAATGATAATACCGTAAAACAAGAATAATGCTGAAAAAAAAAATTTATTAAACATCGTGTGCTGATACAATAATTATAATCCATCAATCAAATACCAATTATTCGTAACAGAACATCTTTTTGTATAATATTTAATGATAATCGTTTCTGCATCGTGTTTTGCTACGAAGATACTTCGCGAAAGAGGATTAAAAATAAGCGAATGAAAATATCGATTTAAGTGACATTAAAAAAATATACAAGGCACACGCTAATCGAGCATTTGATTTTCAACCAAATACTGCTTCCTTCCATTCCGCTAATTATGTGAAAGTATTACGAAAACAATTTGATACTAGCAACTATATATTTACGTTTGTAAACGCATCAGGAACGAAGCGTTTGTTCCCAGATAAATCATCGTACAATGTCACATGTATTACAATCCTCGACGTGCAGACGTTCGATATTTAGTGCAATGTACATTCGCGTACCAAAAAGGAACTTACGATAACGCGTTCAAACAAACTGTCAATTCGGTTCGTCGACAGAAATGCATTTTCTTGTGGGTAGCACTGGCATCGATTGAAATTCACGTGTCTATCACGTGTAAATAAAACAAGAAGATACGCGTATAATACTGTGCACAATTGCTAACCGGACTCCGCTAACAAATTTAATCCCACGATCTTTAACGATTAATTCCGTAACTGTCTCGGTTCGTAAAATTCACGGCACAACAATACCGTATCGATGTAAACACTAGCAACATCCGATACTGGAAAATATCGTTGCCCCGAGACATATCGTCTATCGTTGTGCAAACTAGCGATTTCGAAAATTGCAACAGCAGTGCAACCTTTCTTGTCAGGCCATAAAAAATCCGTCGAACGTACGTTCGTGACCGAGATTGAACTCGTTCGAGGTTGAATACTTGGGAAACAGACGACCAGTCCTGGCAAGACGGCGTGATTCGCGGATGCGTTCAAAAAAAACTGTAAGACTCACCGAAATACTTGTCTGGCTCCAAGCCCGAATCTTTGTCCAGTCCGCAAATGACAAAATAATCGGCGAACCTCTGTGGATGTTGCTCGGGACCCCGCATTATCCCCAGACTCCCGTTCATCTTTTCCAGGGGAAGATCGTGAATCGGGCTCACCTCCGCGGTACACGAAGCACCCTCACGAAAACGATTTCCACATTGTGAACTTCCACGAAACTGTCATTTCACGGGAGAGCGAAACAACAGCTGATGTTGACGCGTACCGAACGCAACGCACAGCTCTGCGGAGTGCGGACCTCTCACCGCGAATAATTGATCTTTACTTGGCGCGGTGAAGTTAACCGCGAATGTGGCGCGCAAATCTGGGCGCCAACAAATGGCGCGCAAATTCGAATCTCGAGGCGGGCTCGTAACGAGAACGTAACGTAAATTACATTATCACGATACGAAAAGAGTAAGTTAATTAACGAGAAGCAAGAATGTACGATGTGGCTCGAAATGGCGAAGAGAATATTAAGAAACTAGACAGAATCATCGAAGCTACTAAAAATTAATTGATTGATTAATTTGGGTATTCAACGAGGAAAACACACAGAGCTGTTGAGTAAAAAATATAGACAAGAAATACTCCAGACTCTCTTTACGGAGATTATTATGTAAAATCAAAACCGATCAGTGTAGAACAAACATACTTCACGTTGGTGAAACTGAAAATTTGTCGCGCCATCTGCATAATTGCACAGTACACAAATGTATCTTCACTCGTGGAGAGGTTAGATTCGTGCAATTCAACTTGCATTTGTTAAAATACGATAACACTGTAGGGGATTTTAGAATTTTCACATTTTTACGAATGATGCAAGGGATTGACAATATAATTATACTCTCGTTGTCTCAAGTAGGCTGGTGAGTTGCATTTTGCATTGTTTCAGTGTATACTTGCCTCCTTTGACATTCAATGTCGATTAAGTGGGCGGTAATGTTTATTTGTGTTCGCACGTTGTATCTTCAAATAATATTGCGTTCTTTTCTGTAAAAACTAAGGCACTACAATACTTTGTAAATAAAACCACGAACGAGAATGTTACGAAATTGCTGAACACGAAATAAATTTTACCGGCTAATCTTGACAAAGTTTCCGAATGAATACACACTCATACCTCGTTCCATAGCTTTTCGCTATAACGGTTTTTATTATAAATTAATTATCAATATGAGTATTAAATAACTAATAAATAAAAACTGTTGTAGCAGAAAACAGTATAACGAGATATGTGTCATGATAAATAAACTCGTAAATGTAATTTTAAAAAAAGATATGCAAAATGATAAGTATGTCCTAATATTAATATTTATTGAAAAAATTAAATAAAATTGTATAACTCGCTTTGCAATTAGTCGATAATTTTTCAATAATGCTTATTTAATTTAACATCTTTGTACTTTAGATAAATCTTAAATGTATTTTAGTGATTTAGGATTCGACGTATCGAGTCTCAGGGATTTTACTACAGAACTAGTGGTAGAAGCAACAGTGAAATGTCTAAATATAATAAAACCAGATCTTGGATTGTCTACAGTTTTACCTGTAAACATGGCAGCCCGTTTTCGATTAGGTGCCACGCTTGCTCAAGCATGTGTAGTAAGATATTAAAAAAAGAAATAGTCTTTCTCACTTACCCAACTACATAATTTTATTTTTGTTAATACATACTTCCTAAATTTAGGAATTAGGATACAAAGGTGATATTGGTTACCAAACATTTTTATATAAATCAGAAGCTGACCTACGAAAAGTTTTTATGTTTCTCATTGAAAAACTACCAAAAGAATACGATAAGACCTTAGATGAACCTCTTAGTAATATTGCATCATTAGAAAAGTCTATAGCATCAGAGATATGGAAAAGATTGACAATCCCATGGTTACCACATTATTGTCATACAAAAGGAGTTAGAAATAAAGGCAGAGCAAGTATCCTTTATGTATCTGTGAATTTAGAAATACCGACATCAGAAGGTGGAGAAGGTAATATTGATTGTTCATTTAATATTACAGTAAAACCCTGATTAAGCAGTAACTTAGATCAGCATACTTAATTTACGAAACTGAAAATTTTTTTTATTGTAGAGTATCAAGATTATTGTGTAAATTATCTGCAAACTGTGCCTAAACAAGTGCAAAATCAACAATCATTTTTACCTTCTTTGATATCCTATAACGCGAAGGCTCTTCATTCGCACCCTATGGATATACTCGATCGAATAAATTGGTTAAATAAAGAACATTGCAATAAAATTACTAGTGTTAATGCAACAAGTGACATTGATGTTCTTAATAGGGTATCAATGAAAGATACAATGTTGACTTCCAAAGTAAGGTTTTTAAAATTAGCACAATGTTTGTACTTATAGTAGTGCCCGCTTAAGCATCCGCGCTCGGGACCGGCCGCGGACGCTTAAGTGGGCCAAAGTACGGACACTTAAGTGGGCACTACTGTATATCATACGTAAGTATTGTATCTTACTTCATCGTTAAGATTTTTATTTTATGTATAGAAACCTCAGGTAAAAGATGAGAGTATTGAAAAACCTATGCTTCCAAAGCAAGAAATATTAAATAAAACGGAAAAGCAGGAATTAGAAGTAGAAAAGATAAAAGAAGAATGTGAAACTCTTAAAAATAATATGAAAGAACTACAAGATGAGATTAGAAAATTAAGTACTAATATAACACAAATAACAAATTATCAAACCGAAGAAAAAGAGTTAACAATTAACGAGGAACAAAAGAAAATTAAAGCACGAATTTACGATCTATGTCAAGACGGCGAAGAGAATATTAAGAAACTAGAGGCAGCAATTGAAGCTACTACAAATAAATTAATTAATTTAGGTAATCAGTGGGATGAATATAGGGTACCATTAATTCAAAGGTATAGACAAGAACGGGAAAGGCATTCAACGAAAGCTGTAAGTATTACTATGCATACATATTAGGAAATAGTGAAATTTCAAGTATATTCCTGAAATAAAAATATCACGTACGTATATATAGAGCGCAAGTCAAAAGATGCTCGATGAAATTAAGTTACTGAAAGAAACGGAAAAAGAACTTCAAGAGGAATGTCATAACAAAAATCAACAATGTTCGCAATTAATAACAGAATTTAACAACCTTAAAGAAACAATAAAGAGATCTAGATGTACTGAAGAAATTTTCGAAATAATTAATAATGTTAAGAAACAAAGGGACGGAATCAATAAAGTTTTAGTTGATACGCGGGAAATCCAAAAAGAAATCAACACGCTTACAGGCAGAGTGGAGAGATCATTTACAGTTGTTGACGAGTTAATATTTCGAGATGCAAGGACAAACGAAACATCGAGAAAAGCGTACAAATTGCTAGCTACGTTTCACTCCGATTGCAGTGAACTTGTAAGTTTGGTCGAAGAAACAGGTGCCACTATACGAGAAATTAGGGACTTAGAAGAACAGGTAATATTGGCTCGTGATGTAATAAGAATAATTTTTAATTCTGTTGTAATATCAAAATACGATATTTAATTTCATTGTTGTATTATACATTCCCTTTTAGATCGATTCTGAATCCGTGAAAAATGTTGGAGCAAATTTGGAAAGAATAACTGCTGATTTGAAACAAATGAAACAAGAAACGGCAGCATTAACTGCGCAACTACAAAATAAATCTTCGTAATTGATATATGGTTCTACGATATAAGTTGTAATAACAACGACCAGGTAAACGTTGAATTAATATTGTGTTATATATCAAAATTGATTAGAAGATTTTGCACAAGATTCATGAGATTATATCGTTACATTTACAGAACATTCCTTGCAAACGAATACGAAGACCAAACCTGTTAAGACTAATTGCTAAATGTGTGTCTTGGTCCGAAGTTATGTAATACTAAATGTGCTTAAAATTGGGCCAAGCATGTGACATAAATTTATTTAATACCAACGCTTAAACGGAACGTTATTTGTTACAGAGCCTAATAATTTTTTAGTATAAAATTTAATTGTATAATTAACTTTAATATTTCTAAGAAATAAACGGCTTTGGAGAAATCTACTACGAACATACGTACTACATATTTAAAAACCACTTTTAAGCGATTATGTACAAAATACGAAAGATAAATAACATGTAATATATTTTTATTGTCTCTTACCATTATCATCCTTTCAAGAATAACTTCTGTTGAAATACGATTTTATTAAACAATTTTTAACTACAAAGTAATAACACATCGATTATGACTATACTAGTTATTTGACGTTTGTTTTGTAATAGTTGGTGGTATATATTCTGCTTGTGTCTCCAATTGTTTGAGTTTCCTTACAGCATGATGCATTTTAAGAACGCGTTCTGTTTCTCTTTTCTCTTGTTTTTCTAAGTGTTCTATTTCTAATTCTATTTCTTCTTCTTTGTCAAAGAATGTCAAAAGTTGTTCTTGTTCTTGTAATTCTTTCTTTATTTGTTTTATATTTTGTATTCTCTTTTCTCGATTTATCTGTTCTAATTGTTCATCTAATAGAATTTGTCTTTGTTCTCCCCAGAAAATATATTTCTAAAATATTAAAAATTTTTTTATTAATTATCTAATATAGTGCGATCGAAATGAATTTTGAGTCTTCAGCTCTCAAAGCTTGTGTCATGGTTTAAATTGTAAATGCTAAAGTCTTAAATAACTCTTATAAAAATCACACAAGTTATGTTTGCGTTAATAAGTTCCTAAAAATATTGATTACCTTTGTTTGTTCACTTATATCTGTCTCAGATTGTTTATCAACTGCACATTTAATTTCATTCTCCAATGCTTGGATTAAATTATCTTTACACAGACTTACAGTTTTTAATTTCTCAACTTGGGACATTACATTCTTAAATTCATCTGTCATTTCCTCTACAGGTAGGTTTTCATTATCTTTTTTTATCAACTCAAAAATTTCTTCGTATATAATATTATCATTCTCTTGTTTCAACCACTTTTCTATTAATCCCAATGTATCCTGATACTTTTTATATAATATTAACCCTCTTAACTGACAAGTCCTGCCTAATGTATTATTCATAATTTTTCCATAGAAAGCTAATGTTTTTCCTACCAAATCGCGTGGATCTGTAAGATCGAAATGATCATCAAAGAAAGGATTCCTAAGATAACCGACGCGTATTTTAATTTCTTCTTTAGAATCATCTACAGGAACCGATGGCTTTGGCCAATCATCGGGTTTTTCCAAATATTTGTAGCAGGAGTATACGGACAATGCGTTAGTTATTGGATTCTCAGAATCTTCTTGTAACATAGGTAAAACAGCAATTTTTGCTGCGTTAACATAGTCCTTCTTTTTTATGTACGTGTCCATAAGTATATTATAACACAAATGGTCGGGAAAAATACCATAATTGAGTCTGTCGTGCAATATGTTTACAATATCTTCGGTAAAATCATTATCCAACAAATACCTAATGACAGCATGATGCGTCGACTCTAAAGTGTTCGACGTTTCAGCAGTTAACCTCAAATTATGAACTGAAGTCAACAGTTCTTCAACTTGATATTTTTCCAATACTGTGTTCGCCAAAATGTCGATATCCACTGCGTTTACTTTCCCAGCAGTGACCTGCTTATATTCTATGTCTAAGAATAAGTTCTGTGGTTTAATTTTTTTCAATAACGGAGTTTCAAGCCGAGATTGCCATGCTTTTTCGCACCGGTACGCTTCGGACAGAAACGATCGTTTTTGTATCAACGCTGTTTGAATTGCACAGTAGGTTCCCTTCCCACACTTCAATGTTTTCAACATTTTCAGTCGTATTCTCTATCAGTGATTCATAACTTTACAGAGACTTCTTACTCAAGCAAAAGATATACTTCACTCCCGACGGGTTAACAATGTCTTACTGCTCACACCAACCTAACCAGACGGCAGACTGATTCCATCATGGTAGACGGACTACCATGAGGAAAGTGCCCTTCCACTTACGTACGACCCGTTAAAAAAAACCAGTGGTCGATTAAACTACCGAAATCAGTAACGTTAATAAACAGTTTAGTTAAAAAACATTTCTTAACGTTTTATTCCACTTTAAAGGAGTGAATCTTATGTTATAAGACACGCATGGTATAGAAGTTGAATATGCACAGCAGTGCTCACTTAAGTGACCATGCTCAGGACCGGCCGCGGTCACTTATATGGGCACTACTGTATTTCGATCGAAGCTTGGAAATAAAAGAATAAATGTTAATATTGAATACTGAGAACCATGCTCATTCTAATATTATTAAGTATCTTTTTATAATCGTAAAGACCACCAAGAAATTCATCAAAGCAGTACTACTCCAAGAATGATAATTAACGAAAACTGTGATGGAGTCTAATGGTCATATTTAATGATTTTATATTTCAAAGTTTCGGCCAGGTTTTCCCAGTTTCATCCTTTGAAGAACGAGTCGGGTCTGAAACCATAGACAAGGTATACGAGTAGACATTTCACCCAATATATTTTTTCGACCCATTTTTATGGGGTCTCGAACCCCCATTATCATTATCGTGCTATTTGTAACATTACCAACAGATTTAGAAATAAATTTCAATCCCTGCATAGGCAACTCACATGTATTTATGCACACACTACAGCTATCAGCCCATCAATACTAATTCAGTGAATAGTTTCTCAACTGACCACCATCCATGAAAAGAGGGCGCTAAAATCACCCCTGAATTTTCAGGTCGGTATGGCAGTCAGATTGGGCCACGAAAGTCCGTAAGGTATGCCTCGTCTGTGTTGAAACATTTTTGTGTCATATGTGACGTTACCATTCTAGGAAAGAATAAAACCGCAGCGTTAACGGTACGGTAGGAATTATAATTGAATTTACCGATCGTCGATAATTTTAATAACACTTGTACATTTATAAACAATGTATATTATTAGAAATTACATCTAATAAATAATTAATTTGTTTACGAAATATTTATAAACAATTTACATGAAAATTATTATATTGTTTTGAAAAATAACATTATAATATGTTAAATGCATTTTTCAAAATAATAACTGACGAACAGCTTTATCAATCTACAAAAAAATGTGCATAACATTAGTGGAGGGGAAAAAAAGTTTCATTTCATCGCGATAATGCACGAACGCGCAGTACACAAGCAACACTCCAGAAAGTTAAAGAGTTCGACTGGAAAGTTATGGTTTATCCTTCATATTCTCGAGACTCTAGACGTTGTCCCAAGTGATTACCACCTGTTTCGCAGTCTAGAAAGTTACTTAATGGGAACTAAATCTTTAAACAAAAATAAAATTCGAACATTATGCATAGAAACTGGAGCTCTTCTTCTGTGATGATAATATAAATATGTATATAAGGCGGTGTAATGCAGTGGATCAATATTTCTCAAACTTCCCCTTTCAGTGACCCTTCTAGAGTAAAACTGAATGATCATTAAAAAAAATTATGATTGTGATCTATTTGATCATTTATTCTATTACTTTTTTTTACTATGTTATGAAATTGTCTCTTAAAGAAATGTGTTTAAGTTTAACTTTTAACATAATTCAGAAGATTTCACATTTTTTAATCGACTTTGGTTCTTAATTAGAATTCGATAAAATATATTAACCGATGAACTATCCAATAAACCGTGAGAATGAACCATGTGACGCAATAATAATGCTTCCATTCATGTGAACATGGACTATGTATTAGACAAGGTTACATTTATGGATATTACACCATGTAACAGTTTATTTGTATATTCTTGGAATTTTTCTCTTTTTAAAAGACCATTGCAAGAATAATTTGTATTTTTTTATATTTCTATGTTATATTTTTACCGAGCTTCCGATTCAAAGATTACTTTTTATCACCAATGCTGTCATAAATAGAAATCGTTTCCGTTAATGATGCTCGTTATCGAACATAATTGACAGGAAGATAATAGAAACTGCACAATATCCGTGTTTGAAGCCAAAGATTTGAAAGAATTGCTTAAGGGTTTTTAATATTCCATAAGTATTATACAGTGTGTTCAGCCACCCCTGGGGAAAATTTTAATAGGAGATTCTAGAGACCAAAATAAGACGAAAATCAAGGGTACCAAATTTGTTGATTGAGGTTTCGTTAAAAAGTTATAGAAACATTTCCGGCCACACAGTATATTTTCGGTAAAGAATTTTTTTCTCGAAAGTACGTAGGATTTCGGGGGTATGTCTATTGACCAAAAATGGTTGTAATTGACCCCCGCAACCGAAAATAATTTTTCTAAAACGATTTGAAATTTTTTAATTTTCTCGAAAAATTTGTCTACCTTCCTGAATTTTTTTCTCGAAAGTGCGTAGGATTTCGGGAGTATGTCTATTCACCGAAAATGCTTGTAATTGACTCCCGCAACTAAAAATAATTTTTTTAGAACGATTTGAAATTGTTTGTTTTCGCCGTAAATTTCAACACCTACTCGAATTTTTTTCTCGTTAGTGCGTAGGATTTCGGGGATATGTGTATTCACCAAAAATGATTGTAATTGATCTCCGCAAACGAAAATAATTTTTTCGTGAACGATTTGAAATTTTTTAATTTAATCTTTTAATAACTTTTTAACGAAGCCTCAATCAACAAATTGATATTCTTGATTTTCGTCTTATTTTGACCTCTAGAATCTCCCAAAATTGTTCCCAGGGGTGACCTGTATATGCAGTCTTTAATCAATGAAAGTCAAATTAAGATCAAATTTTTATTTTTGAAATCGAAGATGTTACTTTTTTATTTTCCTATTGTGAAAATCAAATATAGATACGTCTGTTATGACTGTATAAAAGGATCGATAGGAGTCCTAGACATGTAGTCATTCATTGCAACAGGTGCATTCGTTCATTTTTAAAGGAGATGGTACAGGGATAGGATTAAAGTTGTTTGTTATTCAATTACTAAAATACTTGCTATACGAATTTGAAACATTTGCTTCAACCGTTCGCGTTGGAAACGTAATATTGTTATCTTTAACAATATTTTTAAGTGGCCTCGTTCAGCTGAGTGCAATTTCTGGGAAACAGTTTCCCTGAAATTGGCGGACGCTGAACGAAAAACACATATTGGAAAGGAGACACAAAAGTTGATTATTCGAAATGAAAACATAGTTAAAACCTTCAATCAAGTTGAATGTCCTAACGAAGTATTCCAACAAAAAAATCGATGCAGTACGAATCATAAAGTGGAAAAAATGAAGTGTGAAAGGGTGAAGTTAAGAAACGGCGATTCTATGCATAAATCTATTATTAATCTTTATACCGAATAAATTATAGTACGACGAAACGTCATTTTTTATGAAATTTCAAAACAATCTTTTCCTTACGGATAATCTACGATGTAAAATAAAAAAGTTAATATTTTCTCCCGTGTAACTCTTTCACTGGATCAAGATTCATCGTACACCCTGTATGCACATAAAGCGTTTCGTTCCAAATAACGTACAGTAGAAACAATGAGGATCATTTTCCCTGGGATATATGTTTGGAACGTCGATTTAACGAAGCAGCTTAACGAGTAACTTCTCTACTATGAAACTTCCAAGTGTCTTCGTCGATAAATTTTCCACGCAACTTGCGGTGAAAATGGGTAGCCAAACTTAGCTCAATCCTATCGAACAGTTATTTAAACTTCTCTCGATTGACTACTCTGTAGACAGCTAGGATTTGTCGCCCACGCTATAGTAAGTTTCATACGTATTGTTCTATCTGTCAGCCAAGATGGAGATTACATCACGTTTATTTCAATTTTTATGATCGGTTATACAGGGTGTTGTGGGGGTCAATTACGATCATTTTTGGTGAATTCACATACCCTCGAAATCCTACACACTTTCGAGAAAAAAATTCCTTACCAAAAATCTAATTAGGTGCCTAATTTTTTCGACAAAAAAAAACAATTTCAAATCGTTTTGGAAAAATTATTTTCGATTGCGGGAGTCAATTACAACCATTTTTGGTCAATAGACATAACCCCAAATTTCTACGCACTTTCGAGAAAAAAATTCAGGAAGGTAGACAAATTTTTCGACAAAATTAAAAAATTTCAAATCGTTCTGGAAAAATTATTTTCAATTGTGAGGGTCAATTACAACCATTTTTGGTTAATAGACATACTCCCAAATTTCTACGCACTTTCGAGAAAAAAATTCAGGAAGGTAGACAAATTTTTCGACAAAATTAAAAAATTTCAAATCGTTCTGGAAAAATTATTTTCGATTGCGGGGGTCAATTACAACCATTTTTGGTCAATAGACATAACCCCAAATTTCTACGCACTTTCGAGAAAAAAATTCAGGAAGGTAGACAACTTTTTCGACAAAATTAAAAAATTTCAAATCGTTCTGAAAAAAATATTGTTAGCTGTGGGGGTCAATTACAATCATTTTTGGTCAATAGACATACCCCCAAATTTCTACGCATTTTCGAGAAAAAAATTCAATACGAACGGAACTTTAAACGTTAATAACTTCTTAACGAAGCCTCCATCAACAAATTGGTATTCTTGATTTTCGTCTTATTTTGGCCTCTAGAATTCTTCTTGTATAAGAATACACTGACTGTCACTTAGAATCGAACAGATACCCTGTACATTGATATTCTATTTCTAAGACACTAAGAGTAAAAATTATTAATAAATATCGCACGATTTTTATACGCAACAAACATCGATTTTGAAAGAAAAATAATTTGGGTATTTCGAATGATTTTCTAATCTTAAAAAAAATATAAGTTTGAACTATGTAACTTGTTAAATATAAACTTTACTTTTCCCTTGAGAAAATATTTATTTATGAACGTTATCAATTTTCATTGCGCAGGCGTTTAAAAATTTTAGTGGACGCAAAACGGACTGTGTATTATCTTGGATAACAAAATTTCTTTTTCGTAGTCTCCTTCTTTCTTTGAACATTTTTTTTCTTTCTCCGACTAAGGATCTAATATTACGTAACATGAACACCGGAATTAGTAATCAGCTGCGCACTTTATATGTTTTCTCGCCGATGATAAACAGGGTTAGTGGTTTCAACGCGATAACGGATCGATTATAAAAAATACATTTAACGTCACATTTTATCAGGCGGGCGACGTACTCCTTTCTCGTTCGGACAACATTAAACTCTACCTTTTACACAGGGTGTTGCCTTTTAATGCGATCATCCCATGTACCTTTGATTTTTTCCCCCCCAGACACGAGAACAAGTCGAACAACGTTAAATAATATACTCCCTTTTTTAAATTATCCAATAAGTTGGAAAACATCAAGTCCAGTTCATAAGTTCACGTGTACTGCTATCTAATGTCAACTTTAACGTTGACATTGGCACAGTTTTTGTCTTTTAACAGCAATTGTTTTACTATGAATAGCTGATCTAGTTTGGCACTTTGGTGTCAAGTTACGTCCTACTCAGACATAAACCAAAACCAACAGAAAATTAATATTACTGAATTCTAATGACAATCTATAGTTTTTTTTTTTTTTTTTATAGGCGTACGTATCAATTTGTATAAGCATATGAAAAATTAATATTTATTTTAATGCTCGGGATAATTTATTAAAAAATCTCGAGAATTCTCGAGGCGGTTTTTTCGACACAATCGCTAGAAATGAACTTGGCATTCTCCTAAAGTTTGAGAAAATCAGCTGGTACTCTTCTAAAGTTTGAATGTAGCTATAGAAATGGTGCTGCCCCAGAGTTCGAGTGTTCGAATTAGGTATACACACTTGCAAATTTACATCCAGCGATCATGGTTTTCCTAGGGTCCATAAAGATTTGAAAAGGAAGTGGTTGAAGGCGATAATCGATTCTTTTGCGAAGACTAAATATGCAAATAGAACAGTAAGCTCCCGAGCATTATTTCTATTTACGTTCATTAAAATACCTCGACGTTTGCAGAAGTTAAAAAATCGGAGGCATTACTTTCCATTCAACCTCGTTACCACCAGTTCCAGAGGATCAAAATGGCTTAATTCGAGAATTTAGTTTCTTAAATTGAATTACCTTATGGTTCTCAAGTTGGATCGGTCGAAATTATGGTTTCTCTCTTGGAACAAAAACGTCACAATGCGAAAAATGTGGAAAATGAGACGGAGAATGGACAAAGAACGGTCCACGAAATATGGCGTTGCGGGTTTAAATGTAATAGGAAATATGATATATCAAAACCTACGTTAAAATGTAAAATTGATAAAAAGATAGTCACGTTTTAGAGCTTGAAACACGCCTCTTTGGGATACCTGAAATATCTGCTCCTCCAATTTTGAAAACAAAACCGCGAATGTCTGTAACGGTATCTGGCAGTCCTCGTAACAATGGAGCTGAAAAAAAAAGAACAGAAAAGATGGATCATTCGGTACAATTTGGCCCGAGCCACAATTTAGGCCTACCAACTGACTTTTTGTAAAATTCAAAAATAGGTTTAAAGTACACCGGAGCAAGCCATATTCCAGAATAAAGATTCCACCACGGGTAATTGCATGGTACTAGTATATGTGTATTTTAAATCTATTAGTGATTTTTTCAAAAATACTTGTTACTTTCTTAGATATCCAGTCGTGTTCTGGCGAAACATACTGTAATCGCACTGGCGTCCAATCTTATCGCTCGTTCAAGTTTATCCTTCGTTCGAATGACTTTTGTCAGGTGTTGTGTCCAATTTGTTGGCACCCTGTATATGATCCCGTGCGTGTACGGAACACCACCCGCAGTATCTGCGTACTCAGCATGCTCCACGGCGACGTTCGGTTACCCCACTCTGGCCACCGCACCCGTAAAAGAAGGAACGCGCAACGTCCCCCTTGTTCATTCAAAACCACCTGCTCGCCGAGGAAGCATCGGCCCTCCGGTTCATCTAGCTCTCGTCACTCGAGCCATCAGGTTGAAAGGAACCAGTCTCCGTACGAGCAACAGGATGAGGAGCAACCTAACTTCCGGTATCCCTCTGACGGTCTGCATTTCCGTCTGCGCGTTGATGGTCCTGCTCTTCGCCAGTAGCACCGCCTACGCTAAACGTGAGTAATTATTTTTTACAATTAATCGCCAATACTCCACTTTATCCCCAACTTTTCATTCTCCGTTTCTTTGAAACTTTCACTGCCGCTGGTGGTCACCGGTGACCGGCTATTTAAACTTTCGCTGTTCTCCAAATCGAATCAATAAACGAGTTTCGCAAATTTTTAAATACGGACCAACGAAAAATCCTTTCTATAAAATGGTTTATCGTTTTGCAAATATACTTCGCGACGATTCGATTAGTATTTTGTGAGAAAATCAACGTGTTGATTTGATAATTTTAAAGAAAATTAAATACAGGGGAATATTGTTTTAAATTTTATCTGTATGAATATTTAAGAGTTGAACGTGGAAACGATTTATTAACCGGCAGTTTTCTATGTTAAAGGAAGTATTCGATATTTGATTTAATATTATTTGAAAGTTTACGAGTATTGAATTTTATTCGTTGTAAGCGTTTTAATTTATTTACGTCCAACCTTCCTATGCACGGCAGTCAGTTTCAGATAATTTATATTGTTGTTGCATTATCAACCGTGTGTTTTTCTTTCATGGATTATTGGTTAAAATTAATACATTATTTACAATATTATGTTCAGCGTGATTTTCGACATAATGACGCAACAGAGGT
The DNA here is from genome assembly GCF_051014445.1 of Colletes latitarsis. Lineage (NCBI taxonomy): Eukaryota > Metazoa > Arthropoda > Insecta > Hymenoptera > Colletidae > Colletes > Colletes latitarsis. The sequence goes on from NC_135140.1 coordinate 14,143,398, forward strand.
ATAAATAATCTGTATTATATATTATTTCATTACAATCTCATTATATTTGCAACCAAATAATGAGCATTACAAAAAATAAAAATATCAAGGTGGGCATGAAGGGGCTGGAGAATTATTAAAAGTTCGAAGCATCAGCAGTCCTTGCTTTCTGCATTTGTAAATTTCGTTAATAATTATTACATTCATGGAAATATTGTTTCTCTTTAATTACAAGTCCTGAAGTTATCGAAAATTGACGTACATTAGACCCTCGTTTGATTTTATTAATTAATGTTACGTTACTGGAGCTAAGTATCTGAAGTTTTTACACGTTTTAATTATTAATACATAAAATACCGACATGAATTTTTAGTATTATTTTTCCGTTACAAACTACAAAGAGATTTATTATTTTATTTCATTTGAAGATACATCGAACAAATAACACATCTCCCCTTTTACAAAAAAACATAACAATTAAACCATGAGCAATCCATTATAAAATTTTCTGTATATTTATAAACAAATATGCTAAAAAATACATTGAAAACATGGGCAATGTTATTTCTTATATCAAGCATTGTTATCACATACGTAAATAAAAAATAAAAATAAAAAATTTGGATTTTTTTGGTTTTGTGAGTTAAGTTTTCTGTAATAATTCATTATAAAATTTTCTGTATTAAACATTTACAAACAAATATGCTGAAAAACATATTGAAAACGTGGACAATGTTATTTCTTATATCAAGCATTGTTATCACATACGTAAATAAAAAATAAAAATAAAAAATTTGGATTTTTTTGGTTTTGTGAGTTAAGTTTTCCGTAATAATCCATTATAAAATTTTCTGTATATTTATAAACAAATATGCTGAAAAATATATTGAAAACGTGGGCAATGTTATTTCTTATAACAAGTATTATTATCACATACGTAAATAAAAAATAAAAATAAAAAATTTGGATTTTTTTGGTTTCGTGAGTTAAGTTTTCGATAATAATCGGCTCATGTATTACACGTATCATAATTATCCTTTCGTCGATTTGTTTTCGCGAAAGCTTAACAAATATTTCGAGGGAACAATACGTTGTTTCATAGTCTTTGAGGAAACAGCGTACGTTTAGTGAATCGCCGACAGAAATTGCGACAAATATTGCTTTCCTCCGCGACGAAGATGTAAACGAGAGAAGTATGAAAACCAGATAGGTGTCGCTGTTATGAACCGAGAATCTTTGACACTCGCTTTTGTAGAGCCGGAAGCTGAAGTTTAAGAGGAACTTCATTTCGAAGAGCGGAAACGCGCGACACGGACGCGCAAGAGTACATAAGAACAATCGAACGAATAATTCTCGGTGCTCCACGAACTTAAATTGATTCTATCGCCGGGGCAAACACAAATTATCCACCGGGTGTTACGCGTTAATCCAAATTTAAGTAGCGTAGGAATTGTCCTTCGTCGTCCAGCGAAACTGTTTCACATTTCGATACGTTTCGATCGATTGGATCGAACAAGGAAAATTCTCGAGTCCTCGTAAATAAAATCGAAGCTCATTGTCGCGATTTTTAATTATAAAATATTCCAAGCAAGCCCGATTATCGATAATATACTTCTGTTCGCTCATTCAAAATAATATTCGATCAGTTATCCGGGGATTACTAAATGCTCTATTAAATACACGTTTCCTGTGTAGCAAACCACCCGTAATAAACATAGAATATCATATAATAATAATTCCCGAACTAAATGAGATTTGTATTTAGGATTACTATCTCAATAATACCCTCGTACTGACCTAACTGACCATAATACCCTCGGTACTTTACTTATGTTTCCATATAAAATATTTAGGTACGCGCTTTCATCCACTGAGCCATCTATTATTTGCAAATTTTCCACTCTATCTTCGCGCAAAAACGTTATATCCACTGTGCTTCAAGGATAGTTGAATATTCTCTTTACTCGATTCCCTCCCTTTTCTTCGTTACGTTGATTTTGCTCATCGCTTCAACGTGCATTTTACCTTTATTGACTTTGAAAACGCTGTAGGCTCGTTCGTGTAAGTTTTCATAAATTAATGAAAAACAAAATTGAAGATTTTGCGGCAAATATATAAAAGTTTGCTTTGAAATATATACACACGTAAATTCACCATAAATAAAATTTTACTTTCTGGCCCGGTTCATGGAACGAAACATGAACTGGCAATCGTGTAACCTGATCAAATTAAACTACATAATTAGACAAAAGACTGTGCACAAAACATTGAAATGCCGACAGTATATCATGAAAATATAATTCAATTTAGTGGTAATATTAAAATCTTTTATGAGCTATAAAATGCATGTCATACCATTACAAATATTTTGTATAGTCTACCTAGTTATTGTAATAGCTTTAATTAATTACCAAGACCACTTTTCCTCTTTACCAGACCAGAATATAATGACGTTTTGTAGTTTTTATTTTTCATATGTTTTCCACTTGGGTGGTCATTAATAACGATTGTTTATTATTTTTAATAGAATAATAGACAAAAGAAATTAACCTTGATAGCTGTTAAATTTTGACTATTTTTTAACATTTAAAATACATTTTTCTTCTTCTCCCCTATTATTGTACATTATTTCTCTCCACTCGTTTTATGGTCAAATGCCTGTGTTTCTTAAATTTATTGATTACCGTTGCAGTTACCATAATTCCCAATCAATGTTTATTAATTCGTGTACAACAATAGGGACAGTTTTAAAAGGCATGGGCTTTATTTTTCGCGAAATAAACATTTCATCTCGCGTAGTGAACTTTAATGGTTTGCTAGAACGATGCCCAAGTATCAAACTCTGCTGTATCGTACATTTATTTATACCGTACTGGACAGTAGCATAACTCTTTTATAGTATTCGACCCATAAGATCCTTTCTTTTGTATTTGTTATTTGCCTGATTTTATCATGAATTTTATTTTTGAATAAATAAAATCAAATCATAACTTTTATCGTATGTATAATAAATATTGTTAATAAGTGAATAATTGTTCGGAAAGAGTGTTTTAATACTTTTATTATATCTTGCATTAGCAAAATTCATTATGAAACGTATTATTATTACCGAGGAATACAACTAAACAACCTCTCTGATAGATTATAATGGTGGAATGATTTTTATTAATTTCCAATTACTTTATCATATGTGTTACATCAACAGATGTGTCTTCGTTTATTAGATGGGCAAGTGATACGAGTTGTGAACAAAGATCCGACCATTTCCACCCAAGCTATACAAGCGTAAAAGAAGATGGATCATCAGATTGGTTCTGACAACAAACCACCCTCTCTCGTAACTTTTCCACGCTTCGTTTCACTAATTTCAAAATACATTTTCGATTTGAAATGGACTTTTCCGGTGTTCTTTCTGTCTCAAAAATGCCAATGCTCTCATAAACTTTCATATTTCTAATATTTTTCCAGAACACTTACTCCGCTGTCATCAATACTCGGTAACATCGAACCAAACTAATATATTTTTAAATTGAATATGACACTTTGATAATGAAATTCTTTTGGATTTGACACACTGGAAATAGTCAGAATAATACAAGTAACAATACGAGTAACTATAATAGTTTCACGTATTGTATTTTAGTAATAAATAAATTTAATAAATTTGAAACTGACGTCAGAAAATGAAAAGAAAATGTTTAGTTTATTACATAATAAATAATATATAAAAGAGACAATATATTCGATCTAAATTTTATTAATACAATTATGAGTTTATATCCGTAGGAATAACAACTGTGTTGGCAATCAATTTTACTTTAGAACCACCTAAAATAAATACTAAAACTTCGCCCATCTTGTATACGTGGAGCGAAAAGTTGCAGCTAAAATTTACAGTAATATTCCGCGTTATTTTTTCCATCGACAAGAAAAGCACAGGCCAGTCTTCGAGTTTTATGTTTTCGAAACTTTCCTTTTTAAAACTGTGCCATTTTCAAGTATAAAATTGGCACTCAACCTTTCGAAACTACTATGGAAACTTCAGTAAATATTTTAATAAGGGAATATCGAAATATTGAATCGAAATTTTTTACTCTATAATCTATCTGTTTATATTAAAGAAACAACACTTTCGACAGAATAAAAGCAAAATTTCATCCACTTTATCCCTCCATGGTTCACGCCTCCACGAAAACCAATTAACTAACAAAACAAGCGTGAATATTTTGTATTCCAAAGGGGCAGTTACGACGAAATTACAACAGCATTAACTAACATTTCTGCTGATCAATTGTTGCAAGATCGTTCATCAAAATACCACGGTATTATTTAACGAAACACCTTTATTCGAATTGTCACGCAAGTTTAATTTACAATACGAATCATAATGATGATTCGTGTATCGATTTTGTGTGAAACATGCACAAATGCAAACAGAGATAATTGAAAAAAGAACGGAAAATAACACCAACGGTACGTGAAGTTGTAAAACTGTTATTTCCATTTAAAATCAGCCTAACAGATCGTACTTACGTAAAATTTTACGTGAACAAGGTTGTTTCAATCATGTAACGAGAAAGTATGTCTCGATGTTTGTACGTGATTCGAATCGTTAACATTTGATATCATTAATTAATCACGGATTACCTTTGACCAACTGGATTCTTCGTTCATACGAAGTACGGATCATAACAACTTTTAATGATATTAAAGTAATCTTTCAGCTTTATTCGAGCAACGAAAGTTTATAGAAAAATATATTAAAAACATGTGGTTTCGTTCCGGAGAAGATTTTTAATTGTATCGTATTGAGTGTTGTTCGAAAGTATTGCAAAAAAATTAAGGAACAAAGAATGTGCTCGTTGCTAACGTTTTAACGAAATATTATTTTGAGGAAACTTGAAGTTTAACTCAACAGACAGTTTCGTGTAATACGAGTTATCCGTAATTGCTCTCCAGGCGTTAAGAAAAGAAAAATGACCGAAGAAATGTAAGGGAGCATTGAAAAGTCTTAACTCGTTATTGTTACATCTAATTGTCAGATAGATTCTATGAGTATACAGTGAATTGTTCGTTGGTCAAGAAGTATAGAATCGCGCGATCGATTTTCCATTAATACGCGAAATACTTTAATTCGCGAGAATAAGATACGTTTCTTCGACTTTTATTTATACTTTCACGACACAATTAAATCTTCATTTCCTTTTAATAGTAGAAGCAGAACAACCTCGATATTTCTTCATCGATTATATTAAGAGGCATATTTGGTGCACAGGATTTGAATATTAAATATTAAATTATACACACAACTATAACTGACTGGATGATAATTTGTAATTGCAAAAAATATTGCAAACAGAATCTATAGAATATATAGAATTAACTGCTGATGAAATTGATTAATATTGCATTTCCTGTGACGCAACAATTCTAATAGCGACGAATTCAATTTTTCAACGATGTTAATTGTATATCGACAAGGACGATCGATAGTTCGAAGTGGAATATTAATCAAGTTATATGGATCATGTTCATGAATCTCAAGTGTTATGTAAATAGTGTAGAATAAAAGAATAGAAGAATACGTTCCAACTATTTTATATTCTCTACCGTAATAACAATAAGTGAAAGTTCATTATAATTTGTTTCCAAACTTGAATTAGAATTTTTCATAAAATATACAGTGTACGGCCACCCCTGGGAAAAATTTTAATGGGGGATTCTAGAAGCCAAAATAAGGCGAAAATCAAGAATATCAATTTGTTGATTGAGGCTTCGTTAAAAAGTTATTAACGTTTAAAGTTTCGCCAGTACTGAATTTTTTTCTCGAAAATGCGCAGGATTTCGGGGGTATGTCTATTCACCAAAAATTACTGTAATTGACCCCTGCAACCAAAAATAATTTTTCCAGAACGATTTGAAATTTTTTAATTTTGAAGAAAAATTTGTCTACCTTCCTGAATTTTTTTCTCAAAAGTGCGTAGGAATTCGGAGGTATGTGTAATGACCAAAAATGATTGTAATTTACCCCCACAACCGAAAATAATTTTTCCAAAACGATTTGAGATTGTTTTTTTCGTCGAAAAATTTCACCACCTACCCGATTTTTTTTCTCGAAAATAGATAGAATTTCGAAGGTATGTGTATTCATCAAAAATGGTTGTAATTGACCCCTGCAACCGAAAATAATTTTTTCAGAACAATTTGAAATTTTTGAATTTAATTGTTAATAACTTTTTAACGAAGCCGCAATTTTTGTCTTATTTTGGCCTCTAGAATCCACCATTAAAATTTTTCCCAGGGGTGGTCGAACCACCTGTATATCTTTTCTTTCCCGGAAAATACATGTAAGCTTTGGAATTGTTTCACTCCCCTTTCAAGATGGTGGAAATAGCAGATATCGAAGCTGTTTGAATTCTCGAAATCATATCGAGCTGCTTTCCTTTCAGCTTTCTTTTCGATTCGTGGCAGAGAAAACAGTCGCGGGGAAGCAAATCGTGCGAATACAGTGGATGGCCAAACGCTATGCCACTTTTTGAGGTCAAAGTGTACCGATGGCTTTGAGAGAAGAAGCGTTCTCGTGAAACAGAGACCAGCTATGGCAATTTTTTCGTTTCATAACGTCGCGCTGGTACGCGTCAAGGGCCACATTTTTCTTGTAAGCGTCTCGCAACAATTTAAATGCCTTCTCGAATGTTTCTTTCAATTTTACATGACGTTTAATGTCAAGCTCTTTGCCCCGTCGTGCCTTCTCGACGACCGTTAAAAACGTTAGGTAAAAAGCAGCGCTGAACCAGAGTCAGCATGGTTGCAAATGAGGTTTTAATGGAAAGTTGTTCCAACAAAAGATATTACTAGCATTATTTTAAACGTGAACCTTAAAATAAACTTTGGCCTCTCTTATAAAAAATACGTAAGAAATTCTGAACTTCTAGCTCTTTTTAAAAGTTTCTTGCAATTTACCAATGGCTTCCTATGAAAGTTACGATACACCATTGTGGAGAATATTAATATACGCGATTGAGAAGTAAAATTTGTCCAGCAGACGTTCCACTTATGAAAGCAATAACATTTCCCCGCAAACTTAGTACAAAAATCTATAATACAGATATAGTTTAGGTTCCAGACACGAGATTAATCATTACGGTGTTAAGACTGTCATATAAGATGAATCGTCTTTCAGAACTTCCGTTCAAAGATCTTGCTTGATCCGAAAATTCTAAAAAAGCAGAATTACGTTGAACGAAATAATAACAAAAATAAAATTTGATCATTCGCTAAAGCAACATTTTTTCCAAAAAGAACTGATTTTTAAACCATTATATATATTCCTTTTCAGATTAGTTACTCTGTGAACTCTAAGAACTGGCGAGTTAAATATTCTATAAAAATTGCTTTCCGTCGAAAAGTTTCCCAAATTCTTTTAGTTATCTTACTGGCTATAATTCCATTCTAAATCTTATTACTCGCGATAATTTGATGAATGGAAAATATAATGGGAACCGGTTTTACTTATCGAGGGTTCAAAAGCACTTTATATCTGGCCTGTAACACCATCATGGCCGATGCTATATCGACTTATAATATGTCTAGCCCTTCACCGCACTCGTGCGTTTCAAAATATAGACAGGAATCGATACCTGATATAGTATGAATTGGTTTAAATAAGAAAAGCAGTAAGACCATCTTCGATCGCAATTTACTTCCTTTCCGTGCTATCAAATAATACGTTTGAATGTCCACACACGTTTCTCACTATTTTTTAAATTAAATCACCGATCGACGACTCAAATATGTTATTAGTGACACAGTAGCAATTATTAATTGCATGTTACAGTTTTTGGAAAATTTTAAACAAATCTATTACTGTTTAGAAAGAAAATTTTGGTATCAAAAAGCACAGAAGAACAACACAAAAGATTACTGATAATATTTAAAGAAATTATAATAACGTTTACAATAAATCATTTATCGAAAGCATCGAATGTAGCAATTAAGGCTTTCATTTTTATGGCTGAACGGAGAAGCATTTATTGAATCGAAATAATCTAGTCTGCAAAATTGTTTCCGTAAACGACAATCGATGATACTGTGTACGCCAATTAATGATTTGTTTTCATTTCGACTTCTAATTAGACATTTCGATCGACATCTGTCAAAAATACTCTGTTATTTATAGTAATCATCTTTTGTTCGAAAGTTTCCCAAATTAGATAATCCCTGGATATCTTCTATTAATAAAAATTGTAATGTTTAAGATGTAAAACGTTATTTCCTCCCCAGAAAGTTTCGAATGGTTCCAGTAAAACAGCTTCACGTTGTAACGATAATGACTTACGCGTACAGTAAGCCAGTACATTTTAACGACTTAATTATAACACGGATTTTAAGATAATTAGGTAATCTTCTAATTTAAAAGCTTGCTCCAATGTTTTAATAATCTCTGGATACGTCGAAAAAATAGTTCACCTTTATTCCAAGTTACTCGAGACAAAGTTTCTTAATTAAGTTAGTTATGTGATTGGGTATTTCTTTTTTCGTGTTTTTTCAATACGACTTGCATTTTATTTTGTTTATAATATTTTAAAGTAACGTTCTCTTTTAGTTACCATCATGTTTTCTCTCGTTTTAAAATCCTGTTCTAAGCCCACACTCCGATCCCATTAGAGAACACGATCCTAAATACAATGTGCAGAATTTCGAAACCAACCAAAGGAAAATGTTGTTTCTTTTCAAGACAGTCACGTTTGACCCTTAACAGAGGGATTAAATGTCTTTCTGAGTACTCCTGGCAGCTTGTTATCCTCTAAACAATCGGCTACTTCGTTAACAATCATGATTCTCGAGAAACTATCGCTAAACCACTGGTCCAATTAGGCGCGTTTCAAGCTGACATTGACATACTTCGCTTTTGGTCGAGTAAATATTACCCCTATCGTTAGACTGATTAGGCGAGCATCAAAGGTGACGTTCAATTCAATTTTTCAAGTAAGGAGTCCTCTAACACGATTATTAACAAATTTAAACAGTACTAAAACTTTCGAACAACAGTTAAGAAACAAATTAAACAGCTGAACAATTTTTCTTCTGGTCTAATTTGTTTTAATCGAACATCCAATATGGAAATTAAAATTTTACTGTAATTTCCCTTTAATCAATTTGAATAATTTTTTGTTCGATAAAATATTAGTTTATCTTCCTTCTATTTTTAAAAAAAATTTTGTAAATTATTTTTAATCGCAAATGTGAGAATAAATAATTGATAGAAAGGTCAAAGATTTTGTTAATTTAATATATAGTTTGGTTATCGAGGTTGGATTCTCTATACTCACTGTGTACGAGAAGGTAAGCATATTATTTCGGAATAATGTGTTTACAGGCGGATTGTAATATCTTACAACGTCGTTTACACCTTGTTAAAGCATAGTAATACGTATGTAATGAAGTTCATGGCGTTATAAAGCATTCCACTCATCGGCTTACGATCTAATATTTCACCTTTATCACTTAATACGAACTGTACTTTGTTCAATAACCATTGTTGCATCTCATAGTGAGATCGACACGTCAGTGGCCTCTATTTCTGCGTTTTTGGCAAGATAATGTTTCCGTGAGAATGCATTAGCTGGTCCATACGTGTATGGGTTATCTGTCCACTCGATGTTGGAATAAATTGCCATACCGATAAACGTTATCTCAACTATAAAACGCTTAGATAGAGACTGATAATGTTCGTAATTATTACGATGAACACTGGTTAAAATGTAAAGTCGAAATTTGCAACCTAGTGGGGAACTATATTTTTTTGAAAAAGTTCAATAGCCCAGGACTAATCTTTCTGATCTTTCAAACTGAATAAAAACTCAATTTTTTTTATATAGTTTTATATATAGTACGAAATTATCGATTTCGTTGCATCCAGTAGGAGTTATGAAACTCTGTACAATCGAAGAAGCTATTAGAGGAACCTAAGCAATCTGAGTTAGTCTGGAAGTTCAGCAATAGGGTGGAAATCACTCTTGGAAAGTTGCAAGAGGGCAGTCAAAAAACAGAGAACAACGAAGAGCACTCTCGTTACGTAATAAATGAAAATGGTCATTAGACAGCATCCATTGACCGATGGATACTTTCTATCCTTCCAGTTCGTTATGGTCGTTATTTTGTAACGCACTGTTATTGCATTCATTACAGAGTGGATTCGTTCGATCGACGGATTAATAAACACCGCGTCCCGTTTTTTGAACGACACAGTTGCATAACTCTTCACACAAGCTCCTAGATAATTTCCCCTTTCTTTAATTTAGATTCGTCTTTTTCTCTTATAACGATTTAAAAATAATTAGCAGAGTATAATTTGTATCTTAGTATTTTGGAGCAACAGAACTTGCTCAAGTTTAAAGCATACAATTTTATAAATATGCACATAGATTACTGTCAGAATTTATAGATTTTTCGTTTATATTCAAATGTAAATACAGAATGTAATATTAAATTAATTCTATAGGTTCGAAAGCTCTGTGGAATCTTTCAAATTACGATGCAACATACGTTACAATATCATGATATATTGTTTAAATATAACATTTTTCTTTGTATCGAACAATGAAAATTTAATGAATATTCTGAATATAATGAAAAATAATAGAATGCAGGTTGGCATAATCGATTGAAATTTTCTCCAATTCTTTTACCTTAACGAATTTAATTAATTACATATTATTTTCAAGCTTACAGAAACTTTTATTACAAAAAGATTTAATTGGTATCGAGGATTTAAGTGTTCTTTAAATAACTTTGCCTCAAATTTAAGTCACATATTGAATATTGATCATAAAATATACATTAAAAAATCTGCAATGCATTTTATAATCAATTTTCTGCATTCGAAAACTTTCCATTCAAAATTATATTTGTAACGTTAACTTGATCTTTTGAATGTCAACTTTCGTTAGCATTTTATACTACGAAGGTTCCGATGAAAAGAGAAAGAATTAAATTGTCTTAATATATCTAAACAACGGTGACGTACTTCATAATTAGTTTATCGTCATTTTCGTTCGTGCAAACTGTATAAAGTTCAGCAGACTTCGCTGAAATAAAACGACGCGTGTTTAAAAATTTTCTTTGAGATGAAAGCACGTGAAATTAATTACGCGTTGCTCTCGATGTTCCATTAAATTGAATTTCAAACAATTTTTATCGGTCTATTATCAGTTTATTTTGAATGTATTAATTGAAATTGGATGAATCGATGCGTTTACAGTAAATGGAGTTGAAAAGTTATTTGTTAACGTTGTTATGATATAATGCATTTGTGAACCATTAATTGTGCACGTAATCAACTTTGCTGCACTCGTCATTCTGAATTTCCAAATTAATATATTGTTACGTCAAGTTCATTAAAAGTTTGACATCTCCCATAGTAAAATGTTTTGTTATCTGTTTGGACATTGCTAACAACCAATCTTTCGTGGTTCAAATTTGAAAATCAGTTGCGTTTACACGGTCTAAAAATTATAGCCGAGCGTGTCAACAATATTTAAGAAATTAATAATTTATGTAGCTGTATTTACAGCTTATGTAATAGACTGGATCCAATTTTATATTCATTGTTGCACGTTGAATGGATCGTACTTTGCAGCCCCGTACAAAGTACTCTGAATTGCATATCGACGCCATTATTACGTAATTATCTAATTACTAGTTATTGATTGCATTGTGCATAGAATTTCTTCAGTCTTTTTTCATAGAGAAACATGACAATGGATTAATGGACTTTTCTTGTAAATTCTATATTTTCCTGCATATCTTATCAGTTCAATAGGATTTTGTAAACCTAACAAAATACTGCTAAAGAAATAAAGGAAATATTGCAATTTAAAAATTAGACGATGCACGTCGAAAAATCAATACAAAAGCTAAATTGAAAATTTGTAAAGGTAAGTTTCTTCCCGTAGCATCTGATGCTATTTTGCAGTAAAAGAATCCTCGACGTTAATCTAATGAGAATTCCATGGTACTTGCTATTCCATCAAAGGGTTGATACTTAGAAAATCGCAAAAGAATCTGAATCTCGTTTTGTTCCTAATTCGAGTAATCGAAGAAGAAGTTGGATAAAAAGTTCATAGTAACGTCGTGCTTTAAATTCAAATAGCATTCGTAGGTTCGTACCGAGACGAACGGCTTTTATTAAATCACTCGATCCCAGGAATAACGTCATTTCTATCTACAACCAGGTCGGCCAAGTTGCTGTTCCTTTACTTTTGCTTTTGCTCCTGAAGAACGACGTTCTATCCGTTTTGATCCGTGGTCTGATTTTGCGGCTTTCAGACGTGCACAGCCTGGAGAATTGAATACGCGTCTTGGAAATACATACTGCGAATCGTAATTTCGACCCCCATTAGACCCACGACTGTGCAACCGTTTACGTAGAAACATCGAATTTCCTCCTACGGAGCAAAATGAAATTAAATTAAAACAACAGATATAAAAATATTAAAAGGGAAATATACAGGGTGTTCAGCCACCTATTAATTTTAATGGAAGATTCTAGAGGCCAAAGTAAGACGAAAATCAAGAATACCAATTAGTTAATGGAGGCTTCGTTATAAAGTTATTAACGCTTAAAGTTCTGCCCATATTGAATTTTTTTCGAGAAAAGGGGTAGGTTTTCGGGGGTATGTCTATTCACCAAAAATGATTGTAATTGACCCCTGGAACAGAAAATAATTTTTTTAGAACGATTTGAAATTCTTTAATTCTGTCGAAAAATTTCACACCTCGAATTTTTTTCTAAAAAGTGGGTAGGATTTCGGGGGTATGTCTATTGACCAAAAATGCTTATAATTGACCCCTGCAACCGAAAGTAATTTTTTCAAGAACGATTTTTAATGTAAATTTTGTAATTTAATTTTTTAATAACTTTTTAACAAAGCCTCCTTTATGAAATTGATATTCTTGATTTTCGTCTTATTTTGCCCTCAAGAATCTAGAAGGGGTGACCAAACACCCTGTATAGTTACACGACACCTGTGATGGACTGCTCAAAACTATAAACTAACAATTAAAATAATAAATTGTCTAAATTTTTTTACTATTAAATCAGTTGGACATCAATGATATTGAAATTATGAATATCAAGGTCTAGATAAATTAAAAATATTTTTTAACAACTGTAGCAAATTACTTTTTTTTTTTGCCCTCTATGGCAACGTAATAATTGCATTTGTTCGAGTTAAACGATTAAAAAAAATGTATTTTTTGTGTAAAGGTCCCGGTACTCTTCGATGCACTATATTGTTGCTGGCATTTACAGTAATTGCAATTTCAACAATTGTATGGTATATTGCACTGCAAAATTTTTACGGTCGATGTAACCGTTTTCCATCGAACGTGGATTTAACGTTTCTCGGTAACAATTTATGAATCTCATAACGGAGATTCGACTTCGCGTTTGCTACGAACACAATACGGAAGCAATAAAACAACGTTCTCGAGGAATGCAAATTCTTATAAAGTGGCATCATTTCTCTCGCAGACTTCACTTGTTTGTCAAATAGGTGACTGATTTAACGACGGAATTTATCATTGCTCGCGACCGTTGCAACGCTTGCAGGAAACGTATAATATCGATTTTCTGAAAATGTGCAACGTCATATTGTTTTGCTTTATGCTATACAGGGTGTTCGGCCACCCCTGGGAAAAATTTTAATGGGGGATTCTAGAGGCCAAAATAAGACGAAAATCAAGAATACCAATTTGTTGATGCAGGCTTCGTTAAACAGTTATTAAGGTTTAAAGTTCCGACCGTACTGAATTTTTTTCTCGAAAATGCGCAAGATTTCGGGGGTATGTCTATTCACGAAAAATGATTGTAATTGAGCCCCGCAACCGAAAATAATTTTTTCAGAATTAATTAAAAAAATTTTTTTTCGTCGAAAAAAGGCACTGACCCCTGTCGATTTTCCTTAAAAATTACTTTTTCATTTTTAGTATTTTTGTTTGACGCCCTACAGAAAAATTGTCTAATACTTTTTTGTAGGTACCTATGAGCTCTGCTTTAGAAAAAAGTTTCATTGAAATATATTCACAATTGTAGGAGTTATGGCTGTTTGAAAATTGGACCATTTTTATGGGATTTTTCTCATTTTGCGGGGTCAAGAACCAACTTTTCGAATATTTTTGTGATTTGTACATATTCTCCATCAAAATACGCGTAGTTTGCTTTTTTAAACATTAAAATCGTCCAATCCGTTCAGGAGTTATGGCATTTTAAAGATTCGCATGAAAATTCAGGCAGGCATTTCTGGCCAGAAAGTATATTTTCGGTAAGGAATTTTTTTCTCGAAAATGCGTAGGATTTCGGAGGTATGTGTAATGACCAAAAATGATTGTAATTAACCTCCTTAGCTAAAAATAATTTTTTAGAATGATTTGAAAAATTTTTTTTTTGCCGAAAAATTTTACACCTTCTCAAATTTTTTGCTAGAAAGTGAGTAGGATTTCGAGGGTATGTGTATTCACCAAAAATGATTGTAATTGACCCCCGCAACTGAAAATAATTTTTCCAAAACGATTTGAAATTTTTGAATTTAATTGTTAATAACTTTTTAACGAAGCCTCCATCAAGAAATTGGTATTCTTGATTTTCGTCTTATTTTGCCCTCTAGAATTCTCTATTAAAATTTTTCCCAAGGGTGGCCGAACACCCTGTATAAACAAAAACGCTTATGTAAAATCGAAAAGAAATTCAATTTTTAATTTTAATTTCAGTCGAAACGTTTGAATTTTGCTTCGAGTAATCTTTAACCTAACAAAGTACACGAATATACCAAAGGCAATGGCGGGAGAAGATATTGGCGGGAAAACGTAAAAAACGCGAACGACCGTCGATATTGTAAGTTACGAAAACTCGAATAGAGAAATATGTTCAAAATATAAAACTGTATCGCGACTGTCAATTTTGAAAGCTATAGAATCAATACGAGATAGTAAAAATTGCATAGATAAAGATTTGCGCGAGGAAACATTCCCAACAAAACAGTCCGTGGAAATATCGAAGTATTTAGTCAAAAATTTATATCGTGCATTTTGGTTACTCTGTTAACAATTCCTTGAGAATTAGTAGCTCCAGTAGGTCCTGGATTTGCAAAATTTAAATTCGTTGATTAAAATTGGACACGAAAAATGCCTAAAAAAACGTTAAACAACGTTAAACAGAATCATGGTTACGAATTGCTACAATGAATGAAAACAAACTGACGAAACGGGACGCATCGAACGATGGAATTATGGAACCTGCCAATTCTATTTACGATCAGAAATAACAAAACCATTTACACTCTGCAACAATTACTATTGGAACAGTTCGCTGGTAGAGTAATCGCAAACACACAAACTGCCACGAAACGTTTATCGAAAATCCAAATATTTTAATAAAAATCGATTTACAGTGAAAGTGGAACTACAAAAGCTTTGCAAAGCAGAAAATTACAGCGCTCGTGGCGCCAGCTATTTGCGTAAAACTTGAAACAGCATTGCCAATGACTTTCGTTCCCCCTTTCCTTTTCAGCGTTTAAAATAAATTTCCTACAAAGTCGAAAAATCATTTTCGAAACGTAATTTGCGAACAGTTAATGAAAGTTTCGTTCCAACTTCTCGTTCAACGATTTTCTTACTCTTTTCCTTCGTCGATTCTTACGTGAAAAGAAAAATATTAAGTTTCAGATCGACTTAACCTCTTGCCTTTTGATATTTCCTTCAGTCGCGTTCCGCGGTTCCAAAAAAGATCGAGAGTAACAAAAAGCGAATTCATTCTTGCAATTTCAGTATTTACGTCGACGACAGCCTTTGTACCATGGAAAAATCACTTTTCGCGAAAACTTTCCTTACGATTGGGTCCTTTTAGAGGTCTTTTAAAGCTTTTAAAACGCACGAACAGACGCGTCCGAACGACCAATGAAAGAAACTTGAAACCAACGATCGATTAATCCTGGCTTCGTTTAAGATAATAATTGAGTGAATAAGTTCGCGCTCGGCTCTTCCATCGATTCCTTCGTTTTTTTTCCCATTTTTCCTGCTGGTCACGTGCAACGAATCGCGTACACCGTCGACTATTTTAGGTTAGGTTCCAATTTATTCGTTCGCGTTTCTGTTCGTACTATTCCCCGGCATTCGATTTATTATTTAACCGCGAAATATCAGACTGATCCGTATCGCGCATTTTTATATTTGCGTTAATGATATATTTCCCCATTCCATAATTGATTCATGGTTTTGCTTTAAATGACGGCGCTTTTTCGTTCGTATTTTACATTCATATTTGCAGTGCTCGATAATTAGGTGCATGGGTTGCTTAATACGTCGATTGCCACGTTTCTCGACCAAAATTACTTCTATCCTTCTATTCGATAATTTCTATTAACCTTTTTCCATCGATTATTGAGATTATATCGCATTTGAGAAAAGAAAACCTAAACTAAACGCTTGGAAATTTTCGTACGCGCCCTACTAATTGATATAATAATTAATATACATAGATAAACACACTGATAAAGCGTGGTCAAACATTTTAACCTCTTCCGCGATATTGGCACATATGTGTATGTTTACTTTGCAACTTATTTTAAGTGTCTCAACAGGGATGTCTAAAATCGTGAATAAATATTCGTAACTAAATTTTCCTATATAATGGATAACCATATTGGGTAATGTTCGATACACGTTATAGGTTAAATCGTCCCTGAAGAATTTAAGACCCTCTGTACTTTTCTATCAACATACCTGAATATGTTCTAATATTCATGTTTTTTCCATCTGCTACTAATAAAGGAAATTAATAATTTTGTTCTGCGTAGGTGGTTGTTCGGCATTTGGACACTCCTGTTTCGGTGGCCATGGCAAGAGGTTCGATCCACATTTACGGAATGACGCGTTTCAAGAGAACGATGCAACCACTAGCGACAAGAACCAAGAACTAGACACGATGCGTTTAAACGAGTTCGCTGTACCCATGCGAAAATTCGAAGGTCAAGGGGAGATATTTTTCCCCCAATCGCGTCGAAAAGATTCATCGAGATTCGACCCTTACACGTTATCGTTCATCGTTGGACAATGGGTAGAGAAATTCTCGATATTATTTACGTTTATCGTTTGAACTATAAAATAGATCTACCAATCGATAGATAGATGTGACTTTAAACACTATAAAAAAGAAATATTACGAGCCAAAGTTGCGTTTGTTTCAGACTAAGCTCGAGATATTTTTAAAAACGTTGTAACTTTCGAAATATATTTAATCGAATTGAATTACTTTAAATAATTTACGACTAAATTAATGATTGCAGTTAACGTCGCATCGCCGACTTCATCAGCAGGACCCGGATCTTAATAACAAATAAGCGGATCAACGTTTCTGTTGCATTTTGAATTTAAATTTAGACAAGACGTGTAAAATCGATAAATGCAATATTGTAACGAAATTCGTTTGTTGCTGTGTTGTAATGTTTTCATATATTCTTTCGACGTGTAGGTAAAATAAATCATTAAATAACTGTTGGTAACGTGTATATATCGTTTACAGTCGGTTAAAAAAATAAACAGAAACTACTGTATTTTGCTATTTTTGCATGCACTTACGGTTTCTTCTCCAACAAATGAAGTACGATTATTAAATACTTTACTGGAATTATTGTAAGCATAGCGTAGACCTAATAAAATGTTATTCCTTAAATATTT
Organism: Colletes latitarsis; assembly: GCF_051014445.1. NCBI lineage: Eukaryota > Metazoa > Arthropoda > Insecta > Hymenoptera > Colletidae > Colletes > Colletes latitarsis. The sequence goes on from NC_135140.1 coordinate 14,161,113, forward strand.
GTTTGTACACCCCGTTTATTATTCCTCCTACACGCCCGAAATAAAGTATATTTGAATCTGAATCACGAAAGGTCACATTGGAGAAGAGCACGTGACGCAATTAGGCTACCAGTTATACATATACTACTCGATTCTCTGAACTCCTGGTGCTAAGGCCACGTGTTTTGCCGCAGCATGTCTTTCCACCAGTGGACGGGCGAGTCGAGCTAATCCATCCGGTGGAAAAGAAAGCGCGAAAAGAATTAACTTTGTGTAAGTCAACGTGATCAGAAAATAGGCTACGTTTTAGTTCGGATAGTCAGTAAGATAGATACATAGTAACAAATAAATAGGTATTTACTACGGAAAATCGACTTAAATCTGGATATAATTATCACCAAAACAGAAGCAATACAAAATATCAAAGTTGCCGAATCATTAATAGACCCAAGATCTGACCACCAAATTGTAGACATAGATATCACCTTAGACAGCAACAATTTAACTAATTTTTAAGTCACATCAACCTGTGGCGAAATACTATTATATACAGCGACATCGTTGAGCCTCGAAGTCGCTTTTATCTTTTACCGACGTCCGTAATCGACAACCGAAGAAAAGTGGATAATTTCGCAGAAATGCGGGACCGGCGTACAATCTCTTAACGAGGTCGCAGAACGAGAGTGGAGGTATTCTTTAACATTGGTTATCAGAATGTTGAACGGTAGATGACACTACTGCCTTATTACGGACAAATTTTTTTGTTAAAAAATAAGTCTAGAACTGGATCTAGCATACAAGACAAAAATAAAAATATGTTACTTTATTGCAACACGCGGTACAAAGCAACACAATCTAACACCACTTTATCGGCTGTTCAATCCAGTGTGCTCACTTTACACTTTAATGCAGCAAAGATCCGTTCTATTCAACGTTCAGTGTATTATTGATTTACCGAATGAGCAAACCAGCTTCCCTTCTACAAACGATAATCCGCTACATACCTACTGCGAGTATACCTCGTCTGTGGTTGCATACATTGTTTTTTTTTTATTAGCTCACACTGGAATGCGAATTTAGCACTCTTTGGAATTACGACTATTATAATTAAGACATGGTCTAATCTATACCTGGTCTGTGGCAATATTCTAAAATCTTTATATCATTTCGGTGTCGAATCTAGCGTTAACGATTCAGAATGGAATAAAACTATAGCGCTACCAATTAGGCGAATCAAAAGTGATCTAGTGAATGAAACGATACCATAGACGAGGTATACGAGTAGGCTTTTCACCTTATGGATTTTCGTGGCCCAATCTGACTGCCATACCGACCTGAAAATTCGGAGGTGATTTTAGCGTCCTCTTCTCATGAATGGCGGTCAGTTGAGAAACTATTCACTGAATTAATATTGATAGGTAAACAGCTGTAGTGTTACGTAAATACATATGAGTTGACTATGGAAGGGATTAAAATTCATTTCTGAATCTATTGGTAACGTTACGAATGACACGAAAATGGTAATGGGGTTTCGAGACCCCATAAAAATGGACCGAAAAAAAAAGGGTGAAAGACCTACTCGTATACCTCGTCTGTGACAATATTCTAGAATCTTTGATGAATCAATAAGAATCAAAACTAACCCAGCGAAGAAACTCTATATTCATGATGACCTATGCAAGGCGGATCGCAGCCAATTTGCTAATATTATTTAGTTTTTAATTAATAATTGCATTACCCAGCTAAGAGTGATACGATTATTAATTAAACGTTAAATAATATTACCCAGGTCTCACCACGAGGAGGTTGCTGCGAGTGGAGACCCGAAAGGAGATAGATGGAATCCAAGTTCCATCGATCTCCCTTTTACATCCTTAGAAACTAAATTACTAAACTAGAGAGATAGAAGGAAGCCAATATTCCTTCGATCTTCTAGTTTAGTTGTACCAAGTAATTATTTCGTTTAAAAAGGGATGAAGCTAAATTATGGGAAACGCGACGCGACGCGATGCTGAACCGTGCAGCAGATCTTCGGATCGAATCAACACTACCCTTGGTAGATTGATTTCTATTTCTAGAAATCGATCTATCATTGGCAGGCGACCAGATCTTTCGGACAAACTGGACGGTCGATCACATGTTTCGTTCGACGAAACAGTGGTGACCGAAGCAAGAAACGAGAGAACGAGTCGAGAGAAGCTACTTGTTAAATAATTACTTGGTATACGCAGATACACTAGAGACTTAAAATTAACGTCGAAGCTCGAGTCTAGTCAAGTTGAAGCTAAAATTCGGACGATAGAAGGAAACAAAGTTCCTTGTACCAAGCAATTATGTGGTTAAAAAGAGGGATGAAGCTAAATCGTGGGATACGCGACGCGACGCGACCCGATGCTGTACCGTGCAGCGGATCCGAGGATCGAACCTACTGCCCTTGCTAACTCGATCTCAACAAGAAAACAGAGAACTGCAACCCCGAGTCGAGGTCTCCATTTCTCCAACGCAACCCGCCGGGAGCCCGAAGGACCCGACTTAGGCTGTCTGACAAAGAGAGAGTACCTGAGACAGAGTCGACTTCCGCTGGAAGGTATGCGTTTCCGCAGAATACGGAAACTCCACACCTTCCAGCGAAGTGCCGTTTTCCCTCAATCAAGCTTACCAAGGGAAGGCGATTAGATCTTTCGGACCAGATGCACGGCCGATCACATGTTTCAATCGATGAAACAGCGGTAACCGAAGCTAGGAACGAGGGAACGAGAAAACGAGAAGCTACTTATTGAATAATTGCTTGGTAGGACGCGGAGATACATATAATAAAGAAATCTTCGACGTTAATTTTAAGATTCGCGACGAAGCTTAAATCTAATCGACTTAGAATTAAATGTCCCTCGGCGGTTGATGTCCCTGTGAATAATCTGAAACTAAAATTGATACCCATATTAGTGACATACGAAAGGAAATTTAATAAACACCATGCAAACTAGACGAAGCGATGGAATAATATGTCGTGCTAATGTACCTAAAAGTGAGAATCTATAAGATTCTCGATGTTAAACCTACCTAAGGAAATGTAAAAAATTTACACATGATACGAACAAAGTATTCTACCTATACTTGCGTAACGAGAGATAAAGAGAAGGAGAGATAATGTCGAAGTAAAATAGCAAACAATTACGAAAATTATCTGAAGAACCATACCAACGAAGAGGAACAGAAACAAAGATGGAGCAGAATTGAAAATCCAACGATGAAATCAAAGAGTGAAAATATCCAAAAATTAAACAAAATGTCTGAGCGAAATAGTACAAGAGTAAAAATCCTATTCTAATTAGTGACATTAAAACCCATAAAATAGTATACAAACAAAAATGGTATACGATTCGATACAATCATGCCAATTCAAAAAATAAGACAGAAGTAAAAATAGAGGAGGAATTAGAGTAGAGGAGGAAAACATAATAATCAGCTAGAACCGGACAGTCAAAGAACATTGAATTATGATCAAACAAATAAAATAAACTGGTCAATTTTGTGATAATAATATAAATAAGTAAAGTGGGCTTACTACTTGTTGAGCATTAGTTACCATTACCAAGGAAGCACCAAAGGTCCAGCTGTAACATAAGAAACGATTCGTAATTTAGTAAAAGCGATAGATAGTTCCATAACGTTCAATTGGTATCAAACGACAAAATAGAAGTGGGGAGAGCAATTTTAAATAGTTCTTACCAGTGGTCATCACGGTCCGGCACTGGTCAGTAGTGGTCAGTAGTGGTCAGTCGTCGGATCTCCACTGGTCAGCACTGGTCAGTAGTGGTCAGTTCTGGTCAGTCCTGGTCAGCCCTGGTCAGTCCTGGTCACTCCTGGTCCCCCCAGTGGTCACCGCTCCACGAATGGCCTGACTTCGGCCCGCGAGACCCGATCCCCCTGGATGCTCCAGGGGTACTGAAGAATTTGTCCAGCGGTAGTCTTCAAGTGGGGAAGTCGAAGAGTGGGGAGACAGTGTCAACGTGAAGAGTTAAGAACCGCTTGGTCTAAAGAACAACGGTATTTCGATTGGTCCCACCTCTTGACCATTTCTGGATCTTCACTGGACTGCTGACCTTGATGGTGGTCAACCTCACTGTTGACCACGAGTGACCATAAGCTAGTCATTGTTGATCATCGGCCCATTAAAACCATTACGAAGATTAAAGCCTTCTTACGAGGATCCCCTTACAATTTGATACATGATCTTTTTAACATTTTGTTCCACTTTGGAAAAGTGTATCTCATGTTATAAGACACTCCTGGTACAGCGATAGCATTCATCCCACTAACAATAGGTCTATTCTTTACCTGGGTTGTAATTTCATTTTCTGTCTCACTTCCTCTTGTGTTCATTTCTAAATCTGTTAGTAACATTGCAAATGACACGGAAATGGTAATGGGGCTCTAGAGCCCCAGAGAAACAATGTTAGATGACGCCTCAATATATGGTGGAAATACCGATTCCTACCTTTATTCAAGGTGTTATCTAGTGTCGAAAAAAACGTACTATTTCTCGACAAACTTGGACGTTCTATCCTAGATGACGACGCAATAGAGTAAGTAGCGCTACTTTTAAATTAGAACGAGAGATTTTGAATTAATGTATCTTAATATTTTAAAAATCTATTATAAGATGGTCTAAGGAGGTTCGGACTGTGAGCCCAGCATCTATATTTCTATTTATCAATGGAGTCATTATTACTATCGTATATTCTGTCACTGAATCTTTAGGCTCAAATTAAGATCTTTAATTTTCTTGTAATGTATATTAGTAATTGCTGCAAGTAATAGCAATGATGATATGGATAAATTTGAAGAAGCTGATTAAACGAAGAGAATTTTGAAAAATCTACAATTAACCTCTGGCCATCTACGCTTTTGTCAGAGTTGCTTGGAAGGAACAGGTTTGCAAGCAAATATGCCCTATTTTGGGGAAATGCCCCGTGACAAATCCTTGTAATAAGCAACGAGCCATTGATAAAAGTAGAAACCCCTGTGACGAAATTGCATAATTTCTGTCAGTGGCGTGACCCTGTTGAGGAAGCCGCGATGCGTAGGGTTCGTCCATTGTTAGAAACGCATCAGAATTAGATCAAACGAACACGTGCACGAGGGGATGATCGCGTTAGTTTGACTTCCGTCACCTTTTACGTCATCGCAGATATATTCTGTTTATTTTCGTTTTCCAAAATTGCAATGATAATAGTACCGTATACTCGTGTAGAATTCTATTTCAGAAATCGGGGCTGTTCCTTCGCGAGATGTTTTACGGAAAATCGTGGACCAAAATGTTACTTTGGATTTCATATTGCGTCGAATATCCTTCATTCTGGGAAAGCTTTGAAATTCAGCCATGAAGCATTTCGGCGCCGACGCTTAGAGCATCGATCCAAAGCGTCAGCTTGCAGTTATGGATATAGCGTATATTACCAGACTCGAATTAAAGATCCACCGACACCGTTAGTGGGTACAAACCAGCAAGATGTATATTCCATATTACGTGCAATAATACATTTTCTACAAAAAAAAAAAAACACCGAGCCTCTATCGTAATTGCTAATAAATATTTCCGAACGCGTTATAATGAATTGTATCACCATTACAAATAGAATAATTTCGTTTGACGATAGCTATGTAATTTTATCCACAAATCTATTTAATAATAATTCTGATTTGATCAAAAGCTATGACTGATTAAATCACGATAAACCATCTAGATTAAACGATAGAGAAATTGTATAGTTCGTATTAAGCGTACGGATTTCTTTTTATTATTATTTTTTATATTGGTTTAAAGACGAACGTTGCATTTAGCTGTTCTGCTAATCTGCAAAAAACGGAGGAAAAAATATTTTCGTTGGAGAGTACGTAGTTATGGTTTGAATTAGGGAGAAGTTAAACTCTTGATAAATAAAAAATGACGGCATTTGAAAGTTAAGTATGTTGCAACGTGACTGTGGGTAGCAAATGTATTCGTATCTCTATAATTTCGTTGTTTTTACGAATCAAAGTAAATTGCATTGCAGCCATGTTTGAAGAAAATGAAATTTAAAATAATTTCTTCCCGATTCTAGACTGGAATACCTCCGCAAGGAACATGCAAAGCGAAGCTATCCTAAGTATTTGACTGTAACAATAATACAGTGGCAGTGGAGAATGACAGGGAAAAGGGATGATCTCAATATCGGCTAGCGGCCGAATATTAATAAGTTTATGCATTCCCCGCCTCTCGAAGCAAACACAATGCGATTTGACACGCAGATAGAACGCGCGATGTTTATACGCATTAGGAGGGAGAAATTTCGCGTCAAGTGAATCGGCTAATATCTATTTAATTAATTTGGGGTAGCTCACCCCACGTTTGACAATATGTTACCCTTCCCGTTGAAGTCTTTTCAGCGATCCTGTTATGGAGCAATTTGTCTCGAAACGAGCACAGTAAAATTGTGACATACACAGAATACGAATCTCCGCGATCTTTTTCATGAAACATTAATTCACCTTACGCGAAAGAAACCTTAACGTTCATTTCGTTCTAAATCCATGATTAACGTAGCTATTAAATTTGCAATTGATCATCACTAAACAATAATTCTACCTACTTGTTTTGTCTCTGGGTGCGATTAAGAATCTTTGATAGAGAATGGAAATTTCACTTTTGTTGTCTCGCGATTTGTCTCATAGTACAGCATCACTGCGTTATCTGAAACAAAAGTATACGATAAATAAAGCTTACGTAGACTTCTGTATTGTTTAATACTATATTTAATTTGTACTAGTTTTCACCCTTGTAACATTAATAGGATAAATTTACCGGGCGATTACGCTCCATTGAATACACGTGTCATCTCCAGATGAGGGACGAAAAGAGTCCGTTGATCCTTCTTAAAATTATCGTTGTTCGTACAAGTGGACGTCTGTGCAGATTTCAAGTCGCTGATAAATTCTTTTCCATTATTACAGAAATTTGCTATCCTAAAACACGAGAACAAAATTAATTAAACATTTCCGAACAGAAAACGAAGTAAATGTTACGAGCAATTTCTTTGGAAGAATTTATAAAAGAGAATTCCAAAATTAATGTAAGTTGATACATTGTACAGGTGTAGTATCATGTCTCTAACGAAAGGAAGCTTTTGAAAATTGTTCTCATCTCTAAAATTGAATCTCAAATCGCCATATTTAAAATTCCAAAATTAATGTAAGTTGATACATTGTACAGGTATAATCCATAATACAGGTATAATATCATGTCTCTAACGAAAGGAAGCTTTTAAAAATTGTTCTCATCTCTAAAATTGAATCTTAAATCGCCATATTTAAAATTCCAAAATTAATGTAAGTTGATACATTGTACAGGTATAATCCATAATACAGGTATAATATTATATCTCTAACGAAAGGAAGCTTTTAAAATTGTTTTTGACTCTAAAATTGAATCTTAAGTCGCCCTATTTAAAATTCCAAAATTAATGTAAGTTGATACATTGTACAGGTATAATCCATAATACAGATATAATATCATATCTCTAACGAAAGGAAGCTTTTAAAAATTGTTCTCGTCTCTAAAATTGAACCTCAAATCGCCATATTTAAAATTGATTGGGAGAGGGTCCTGCCAAAATGGCTCAGTGGAAAGAAAAGATTAAAAGCCGCGACTGTAAAGAAGATTCTTTGCCCGACGGATACAAAATTGGCCAATTTCTATCATTGTCCTTCCGCCAGTGAATTTTACGTACATTTTTCCATCGTGTTCCAGATCGATTACGTAACAGAGGGGTTAAAAAGAAAGCCGTTGGAGAGATATCAGCCGCAAAAATTTCGAACAAATAGTATGTCTATCTTTGAAATAGCACGGTCGATAGTCCTGATATCGCCGTTCGACCCCCGCGAAACAAGAGGAGCCATGGGGGTTGTTCGCGAAGCTCCGCCCCTTTCGTGGTCTCGTCCAACGAGGGTGCCTCGTGGAAGCTCTTTTCAGGACGAGGTTCGCCAATCGGAACGCGGGACCAGAACGCAGGCGTCCAAGAGCGACGAATAAATGTGGTCGCGAAGGGTTGATTTTGAAAGGGGCAGGTTCAAAGTCACTGGATACCGAGAATCTCTGGACGTGGATCTCCTCGGCGTCCTCAGATCGAAGGCGACATTAGTATCAGCGACGAGATTTCACTTCGTAGATCTGACGCGACGAACAGCTTTCTTTCGTTTTTTTTTGTTTCTCATTTAACATAAAAGTGTCCTGAGCTCGTTCGCCGCTGGACAGAACGCGGGATATGAGCTACACCGAACCGTTGTGGGAGATCAATGGAAATCAAGCACCAGTGGGTATAAACCATTTAAAGTGAATTATTTGTTTAAATCGCTGTTACACGGTTGTCGAGACAATTCGGGGATCGTGTATTAAAACGAGATTATTAAAGCTACTCTGTGTCGAACAAGGTATACACGCGGTGATAATATAGTGTTTCGTCGATCTTCTTAATATCATATTTGAGTAAATACTTTCTTACAAATACTTCCACAAGTTTGTGTGTTTGCAACTTCTTTGAAATGGAACTCTATAATTTCGATTCTACCGTTTGATGCAGTATTTTAATCTCTACAAAAGGTATTACTTATGCCCTAAGCCTAATAGTTCTGTGCGAGATTTGTAATTCTTGAAAGACACGAAATGTCTTGAAGATTTTGATAGATTTGGGAGTGTTAACAGCTTCGATAGAAGTTACAATTGATTATGTATTAACCCATTTGCATTGGCGTATATACATGTACATATGTGTATAATTTGACCATACATGGCCATTATCACCAAAGAATATACTGAATAGATAGGACAAATTACTGAAAAATTAAGTTTATAATAGTTTTTAATGTATTTGTACTTAAATTGGATAGAAAAGAATTTGGCGATACAATGCAAATGTGTTGACAAGCGCAACGCAAATAAAAATAAACGCGAGTAAATGAAACAGGTGATTACAGCGGATATGTCGCAATACGTCAGCGGCGAACTCGGAAGCTATCCTGTGTGGGACAGTTCAGTTTTGTATCAAGCACCGCCGCCCTCGCATTCTCACGTCAACGATCACGGATTATACAGGCAACCCTGTGCACTGCTCCATCAAAGGTAATTGCGAACCACGAACGATACGTTGTGTTACACTGTGGGATAAAAAGATAGCATACATCAAAATTTATCTAACTTTTCTTCCTTAAGGGGGGAGTCTCATGTAAGACCTCAAATAAATCATTTTTTTATTTCATTTTTTGAAAGTATACAGGGTGTTCGACCAACCCTGGGAAAAATTTTAATGGGAGACTCCAGAAGCCAAAATAAGACGAAAATCAAGAATATCAATTTGTTGATTGAGGCTTCATTAAAAAGTTATTAAAAAATTTCGAATCATTCTGGAAAAATTATTTTTGGTTGCGAGGCTCAATTATAATCATTTTTGGTGAATACCCATACCTCTGAAATACTACCCACTTTCGAGAAAAAAATTCGAGTGATGAAATTTTTAGACGAAATTAAAAAATTTTAAATCATACCTAAAAAAATTATATTTAGTTACAGGGATCAATTACTAACATTTTTGGTGAATAGACGTACCCCCGAAATCCTACGCACTTTCGAGAAAAAAATTCTTTACCGAAAATCTAATGTTAGGCCCAGAAATGCTTCCCTGAAAATGCGAATCTTTAAAATGTCATAACTCCTGAACGGATTGGAGGATTTTCATGTTTCAAACGGCAAACAGCGCGTATTTTAGTGAAGAATATATAGAAATTCCAAAAATATTCGAAAAGTTGATCCTTGTCCCCGTAAAATGAGAAAAACCCCGTAAAAATGGTCTAATTTTCAAACGACCATAACTCCTAGAATAGTGAATATATTTCAATGAAACTTTTTTCTAGAGCAGAGCCCATGAGTACCTACAAAAAAGTATTAGACAACTTTTCTGTAGGACGTCAAACAAATTTATTAAAAATGAAAAAGTAATTTTTAAGGAAAATCGACAAGGGGATTCCCAAAGGATAGCTAAGTAAACTGCAAAAATGAACCATAACGTCAGATATAACATTTCCTTGAAAAAAATTAAGAAGAATGGTTCAATTTTCTATCATTCACATGAGACTCCTCCCTTAAACGTTATAAGTTTAATTTTGTTTCTAATGTACCTATATCTCATTGTCCTATCTAGTTTCGTTTAAAGAAATATACGTTGATGTTCATTACTGAATTATCAGTCTTTGAAACTTGAGAAAATGTGCAAAAAAATTGAAAATTCTCGGATTTGTTATGCCTTTTCAGATCGCCAAACCTCAGTCTAATCGAAGTTAAACTATTTCACTCTTAAATACGAGTGTCGAAATTTTTCCGCCATGTTTTCTTGTCAACGTACGATCAATCTTGTAACTGTATATTCTGTACAATATTTATCTCGATAAATGACACATCGAAGAAGAAAGATTAACATTTCTAAGAACAAACACGTTGTACTCGCGTTTATAATGGTATTTGCTAAGCAATCACTATTAGAAACTTGGATTTCAGCCGATATACGCCTAACGGTCGATCGCCAAACCTTCCATCGTCCACAACGAAGAAGCCAAGACGCCGCGTAGCGACCGTTTCGCAAAGAAGAGCAGCGAACATTCGCGAGAGGCGTAGAATGTTTAATCTGAACGAAGCTTTCGACAAGTTACGCAGAAAAGTGAGTGTATACAAAACCTTCTGGAATGATCACTACCGTTAAAAAAACTTGAAATTCCTTATTATTGCTCATATAATAGTAATTTCCAAACGAAATTCCTTGCTTTGTGGATTGTTCGTTGTATCGTTCTTCCACGAGAAGAAGGCACAGGTATTGGTCGAAAACGATGACGAAATCGGTAACAGCCAATCAGCAAACTGCAGCAAGAGTGGGGATGTAAACACGCTGTGTCTTCTTCTCGTGGAAGGACGATATTTTTTATCGTGTACAAAATTACTTCGTGATAAAGTGAAAACTCTATAATTTCTTATTATAAAATTCTATAATTGAAATCTTGGACGGCAAAAGATTTTCAAAATAATTTTATGGTTTTTGCGTCTCCAGGTACCAACTTTCGCGTACGAAAAACGGCTCTCGAGAATCGAGACTTTACGTTTAGCGATCACCTACATCGCGTTTATGGGAGAACTGCTTGGGATCGAGCCAAGCAGTCCAAAGCCAGAATACATACCGAGAGAATATTATTTGCCAAATTAAATCAAGAATCCCGAGTAATTGGACTAATACGGCGGGAATTTGAATGCTCCTCAAGACGCTCGAAATGTAACTACGAACAAATAATTTAAGTTCATCGGTAAGTAAATTTTTCGAAGCAAGCGATTGATAAGAATGAACGCAAAGGTATTATAATATTAAGAATGTATATGTACGATGTAATGAGAATCTAATTTCGCGCGTATTCAAATTAAGCGAAATAAACGTGTTATATAAATGTAACGCGCGTCAAAAATGGTAAATTTGATTGTGTTTAACGTATGCCCGCACGTAGGTTTTGTGATCGAGTGTTAAACGAGCTATAGTTAAGAAATGTCCCGAAAAAAAAAACATTAATTAACATTTAATGTTTATGTGATTTTACGAGGTAAGGTAAAAATCCGTGTCTTCCGTAATTTATGAAAAATTTGCGTATTATATATTGTCATTATATTTAAATATAAGACGTACAAACATTGTCGCCTGTGTGTGTATATATTTCTCCAAAAGAACTTTCCAACTTTTACACGTGAAATACAATATCGTCGAATGATCACCACGATTGCATTCGATAGAGTGAATACGACAAATTCAACTTTTATTGATTGGCACACGAATCAGTACTTTTTTTAATACCGATTTCGTTACTTCGTTCAAGATTTTAGATTTATCTGTTGTACTTTTATTTAAGTCATAATAAAATTCATACTATCTGAAAACTGCGTTAATTTCCTGACTGCCTATGTTCTCGCCATAGCCAACTAACCTTCTATGACTAAAATTAGTACTGTTTAAACTAAACGTATCGCGCTGAATAGATACTTTTTTTGGCAACTGTACTTTGTAAAGTCGTCGTCATCTTCAATGTTTCTTTTCCTGTTAAAAATGGTTCCAGAGAATGTGAAATAACTACGACTCTTTCAACATTTTCACTCTCTGCCAGGAGTATACGGCCTTCTTCTTTGAAATATAATTATCGACTGGTAACGGTTAACTTGAGAGTGACTGCAGCGCCCCTAGTGATCAAGCAACAGCGCCACTGGTCTCCATATTGTGGAATTTACTGGACGGCACTGCCGGCTCTAAACAATTTCAAATACCTACATAATTGGGATAAATGTTACGTTTACCGTGCAAATCAATTTTTGGCGTACTTACGTTCTTTTGTTTATCTAGAAGCGTTAGTACTCAGATTTATAGAAATATGAGTAGTCTTGCGGAACTTCACTCTGTAGTGTACGTTACCGTTCCAACGCAGGAAGATGCTAAAACAATAGCACAGTACGTATTAATTTAACCCGCGAACCAAATAAATTTTTTCCCAAGTACAAACTTTGTATAATTTTACAGCGGCTTAGTGAAAAATAAGTTGGCTGCGTGCGTCAATATCATACCATCAATCACATCAGTGTAAGTACTACGCGTACAACGACCAATAAAAGTTTCATACACGAATTACTAATAAAAATTAAACAAATTTCATTCTCGTGTACAAACACTCTTGTAGGACACTAAGTAATTTAGTACATAACATCTTGAAAATATTATACAAACGGAATAAATTGGTGCAATTTAAAAGGAATAATCACTCATTTTCAGATACGAATGGAAGGATAAAATTAATGAAGACAGTGAACTTCTAATGGTACGAGTGTATATGATATAAAAAAAAATTATACTAAAATTATAATATATATTTCTAATATTTTATTTTTATTTCAGATGATAAAAACTAGAACAGATACTGTGGATTCTTTGACTAAATATGTAAAGTAAGTATAAACTCTATAGTTAAATCCATAAATCAGAGAGTTTGTTTTCCAATGACAAGTTAAAATTCATTATTCCCAATTAATGGGTTAAAATTATATTCTTAAACTTCATTAATTCTATATTCTTTCTGAATAGGGAAAACCATCCATACGAAGTATGTGAAGTAATTTCTTTGCCTGTAAGTATTGCTTGTACTTTAACATATTTAGATTTTAAACAATTAAATATAATATTCTTATTGCAGATTCAAAATGGGAATGAAAAGTACCTTCAGTGGATCAGTGAAATAGTCCCACCCATTGATCAGAGACAAGAAAAAGCAGATTAAATTTTCCTTTTCTGTAAACGTTTAAACAAATCTTAGGTCATAGTAGAGCCATTTACTTTTAAAGTACCTTTACGGACTACTTATTTTTATAAAAAATTGTGTTATAACATTTACCAAGAAACAAATTCATTTATTAAAATATAAAATTAAAAGTATTATAATTGATTTAAATTTGAACACATTATACATACATAAGTATGAACTAACCAACATGGATTTACTTATGTATTTATAAGACTTATACTACGAGTAAAAATAATATAAATCAAAGGTCAATACGAAAATAAGAACTATAATTATTGATCATGTGTATTTTTTTTAATTTCCTAAAAATTCCTATTTCCCTGTAATGAAACTGTTACACTTATATTGGTGTTATTAATATTATCAGTCATTTTATCAATGTAAATATATGATGATAATAAAGTTGTTGCTTCATTGGATTACAAAGGCAAATTTGCTACAGTATGAGCGTATCTGCGTCACACTTTTATGTTTACGTATATATAAATATTATAACAAATTTCTCATAATTTAGTGCCGTCAATTACAAAAACATGATTTAATACGATCAAGGCACAAATTCATCAATTCATTTTTGAAAAATAATCATTGTTTTACAAAAAGTTAATGTTATCTACCACCTCCGTAACCTGGATAAAGCAATAACAGTGAAGATGATAAAGACTGATTTACTTCCATTTTGTAATTTTTGTCTAACAAATGACGACACGATGGACAGCAATGAACACCAGACGAAAAACTACGCTTCAAACAACCGAGACAAATATTGTGCGCACACGGAGTTGTAACTGGATTATAAACCACTTCCAAGCAGCAAGGACATGTAAATCTGTAATATAAAGGCATTAAAAATCGAAACATGCAACTTATTATATGTACAAAATACCACGATACCTTTCTGAAACATGTTGCAAAAATCCAGCTTTCCCATTTGATAAAGCTGTACGACATTCGTCCCATAATTTAGCATTTCCTTCATCCTCGTCGATACATTTCTCTATTTTGCTTTCTAATTTATAAATTTCGCGTTTTCGTTTCTTCTTAGGTGGCTCCGATTTTATCGAAGTAACCGAGTTTTCTTCCGTGAGCTCGTTTCGTTTTTTATTTGTTTTATTCTTTGCCATCGCTTCTAAATATCCATCTGGGTACATTGGCTTGAAACCTAATTCGATTATTCGTGCTTTACCTTCTTTGGTCCATGGCGCGGGTGCAGGATCGTCTCTTCTTAATAAGTATCTCCATACACGAAAGCCACTTTTTCCGGTGTCTGGATAATATTTTACTACCTTATATATGCCATCGTACCTGCAATAAAATTTTATATTACGCGTGAAAGTCAAATATCGTTATGTTTTACGAATACGTGGATACTTCGATACTTCGATATTTCTCGAAGTACTCGAGACATTTGAACATTCGGCAGTCCGATCGTTTCGGGTAACCTGATACGTTCACAATTTAGAAGAGAAAGAAGCAGAGATCAGTAATGTATTATCTGAATTCGCGTATTATCTAACGATATCAATGAAATCATTTCGTGGTTATTTAATAACTCACAATTACGTATTTATATTTATATTTAAAATATTCTTACCCTAGCTAGCGCGAATCAGTACTATCAGATGCCCGCACACCCTCATTATTTATTAAAGTAAAAATAATTGATTTACCTATTACCTTCCTCAGGTGCGTATTTACTATGTTTAGCAAGCTTAAAGTTCCTTACTACTCTTACGGGTATACCGCCTCTCCAATCTTCAGCCGTAGCACCATTAGTTGCATTGAGTTTGGCATTGCAATTTACAGCTAATGCTTTATTCATTCTAGTCAATGTCTGATCACAACTTTGCTCGGCCGTCCTTTTGTTTCCTTTGTAAATATAACGTATCGATTAAAATACGATATATCAATTTATAAATGAGTATCTTACCTGACAAATCTCTTCCACCTGACCCAGTATACATAAATTCATCGCCATTGTCAATATCATCCTCGTAACCACCGGATAACACAATAGAATATGCGCAGTCAGTTTCTCGTCCGTGAATTCCAGCTATATGCGGTCTATGTACACCAACTTCGGAAACCTATAATTTATCTTTCGTTTATATATGTAAAAATTGTTAAAATTAACAATTGCTCCAATTTCTTAATTACCTGTACTCTGTATATCCAACACATTCCAACTTCTACTCCTGGAATGGGTCCACGATGATTTGGTGGGACAATACTGCACTCTTTTGTCCTTCCCACGCACGCCATTCCTTTACCCCAGTCTCGCTTACTGTTACTATTCTCGGTAGTCTTTTTTTTCGTCTGTTTTAATTTGTCGCCTGCCTTTAAAAAATCATCATTTATATAATTTGGAAAATTTCTATGAAAGTAAATTTTACTGCATGATAATTAACCTTTACAATCTCGTTTTCATCATTTTTACATTCTGCACAATACCAATAATCTTCTTCTGGTATAGATGTTAAGGGGGGATTTAAACATCGTAAGTGATAAGCAGAGTTACATTCGTCGCATAATAGAAGATTATGTTCATCTTCTTTTCCAGCACAGACTCTGCAACCGCATTCCCTACACTTTGCGCGGGGATTATCCGAACATGCATTACAGTTAGCTTGTACACGTCTTCGCGTACCATTACTAATCATATGCTGTTCATCTTCAGGTGTTCTCTCTCCAAGAAGTTTTGGCTCCTCTATTACAAAAATCTCGCTTTTTGGATTCACTTTACGATTTTCGAGTTGTTGATCCCTGTGTCGAAATAAAAATAAATACTTTCATACTACCAACAATATTTATGACAATATTTTGAAATTATCTATTTTCATAGCATTTTTTACATTGACTTATTGAAAAGTAATTTTGTAATTAATTAATAATAAAAATTACCTTCCAATATGCAATGTTCCTATGAGTTCCTGAGCTCTTCTTTTTTTATCTATTTTCAATATTGTGAAATCATACCAGAGTCCAGTTTCTTTTGGATCATCAACATTATGATTGATCATTACTTTTTGACCTATTTTTAAGGCATCAAACTGTATAAGACGTCTTGCACGTGGTCTTACAGATGATTCAGGTACATTAAAATTTGGAGCACTGTCATCAAACTCCCACCGTACATTATAAATAAGTTTGTCTTCCTTTTTAAATATTTTTAATATTATTGCCTCGAACCATGCTCCATAAGTTTGGTCAAGACAATCTACAGCATCTCCAATGTTATAATACAAACTTTCAGTTTCAACAAGCGTTTCATCTGCATTAGAATTATCTATAATTTCTATTTTGGAATTGGAACTAGTAGTAGTACTATTAGTACTACTATTAGTACTACCATTATTATTACTATTACTACTACTACTACTGCTGCTGCTACTGCTACTACTGCTGGAGGTAGCTTCTGTTTCTGTTTCATCAGTTACTCTCATCATTAATTGAATTACATCATTCAAATTAATATTATAATCGTGAAGCTTATAACCATTTTCTAATTGCTTTCCTCGAAAAAACAATCTTTGCAAATTGACTTTCACATTAAATTCTTGCTCAATTTCACGCTGAAATATAATATAAAGTTTACTAAATATACAATTACCATCATTCTAGATGCATAATAAAATGCTTTTTTCAAGTAAAAATAAGTTCTAAGTAAATAAATATAGTAACTTTTACTCTCTTATTAACGAAGACTAATATTATCTACAATAAGTATCGGAGGTAAGAGTGAAGACTACATATATAGACTAAGATTTCCTTTCTATCTTAAAAAATATTGCTCATACTTTTTAAACATGGACAATAGGAATACCTTAAAATCTTCCACCTCCGTTAATTTGGAAATAGTCAATATTGCCTCCTGTTTACCATCCATTGTTCTCACTTTAACGTACATTTTGATGCGTTTGTTTAATCAAATGCTTTCAATTAACTCAAAAATTCGTGTTCGTTTAACGCATCAATTCAAACGAAATAGAGAAATAAAGATTTTATTCCATTTATTAATATCAATAAAGGAGCAGCTGAATTGTTATAAGTTTCGCCGTCAATAGTTGCTGTCACAACTCACAACTGACCTCACCACTTGTTGGTGCCTTGCCATCTATAACAATGGAAATTGGCGGGAAGTAATCCTGAGGCACATAACGGAAAAAACAAGAATTACCTGACATGCGCGTGTTTCATTCTTCTCATTGGTGAATTATTTTTAGTTAAGGAAACTAACCATTCACGAAATTCTCTTTCGCAGAAGCTTATTGCACAATTTAAGGTCAACTTATTTATTTCATTACACATGTTCTCATTTGCTTTCTTTTATTAAATAGAAAATTGTCATAGAATGAAAAGAGCTAATACAATTACATTGCCTCAGATTTTCATTAGGATATGTTCAGAATTATATTAGCTATTTTAGATTTTCGTTTATTACAAACTCAATTACTACATTTTTTTAAATTAAAGTATAAATTATACGAAAATGCTACAAATTTTATGTAAACATTTGCGCAATTGTTATAGTACTTGTTTGCATGCATTTAATTGTGTACACGAATAATGACAATTTGCTACATTTTCTTGATTTTCATATCAAAATTTTGGATAATCCTCGGAACAATAAACGAAAGTGTGTGAAATTTATATTCTTGTCTTACGTAAAATTTCCTTCTTCTACAACGGAGGATAACCTACATTGTACCATTACCAATTCACTTAGAAGAATTCGTAAAAACAATTTGTTAAAATTAATGGTCTTTATGGAATTCTTTAGAAATATCCAATTTTCCTAATATACTATAAAAAATCATATAATAAAAATTTCTTTCAAGTTCTAAACTTGTATAACTAAATTTCAGTAATAAAAATCAAATTAATTATGTTATAAGAATTTTCTATAAACCATAATTCAGATAATTATACGTAATAGTACAATTTGTATACTACCATAATTATACCGCTCATTGCTAAAGCAAATTTCAAGATAGAAATATCTTGACCAGATCTTCCAAAAAAAAAAAAGAAAACCAATTCGATTTACATACACTTCTAGCAAAGCAGAAAATTACATTTTTTTTTTTTTTGTCACATGGTTATACATAACGATACGCAATTTACATATAATTATACTTAAATGCGATTAATACATAACATCACGAGCAGAACTCTAAAGTTATTAGTTTCTGTATAAAAATATCGGAGAAATGATCGATTGAACTGTAAGATAAAATTACAATTTATACAAATATATACTAATATGTAAATATATATTAAAATGTATTTATACATACATAACTGTATTTATATTTATTGTATCATTAAACAGAATTTTAAAGAAATTTTTGAAGTTATTATTCTTACAAAAATCACTTATAGTCGACTTACATAATTATATATTAATGGTATATAATTTACATTAATTAACTCAAATATGACTATAACTACAGTAAAATTAATGTATATAGTATAAAGCAAAACTTTAAAATTGCTACTATTTTTACAAAACTAAAATGCTAATACGAACGGTATAATTACATATTAACAAGTAATTCGCGTAACTTACAATCATAATAATAATACAGTTTGTTTGTAAACGTAAATTCACAGTTTCTGCTCCTTTAACATATATGGTAATCGCAACTTATATAATTACATATTAATATATAGTTAATGTGTTTCGTGTATAATTACAATTGTAATGCGGTTAACAGTTCCTTTGTTAAATACAATATGTTCTAGTAGAAAATGTCGCTCCACCTGTGGCACAACCTATGGCTAAGCAGCACAATATGTACCGGTACAAAATTTCCATAAAAAGAATGGAATGATTTGTAATTTTTAAAGAATACAGTATTAATCAATAAATGATATGATCGTACCATTCTTTTAATGTCACTTTATGACTAGAGACATTAAAATAAAATTACTATTAACTTGAAAAAAACAAACTATATGTAAACATTACACGTACTTTAGTTACATTAATAAATGATAATAATTACCAGAAAAATATTGACGACAAGGAATGAAATTATTTTATTTTAAATATTTTTGAATTTAAATTATTCGCACTTTCAACATACTAACATAAACATTGTTTATAACAATACTATATTTTTACATGCTTACTGAAAGAACACTTCTTCAGAAAAAGTAATATATTTACTTATCGAAATAATAGGAGCATTTTGATATCCAATATTTGATATTTAACACATTTTGTACCTAGTACGGAATTAAATAAGAAAAATATTCTTATATTTTAAATTCTATATGTTTACCTTTCTTTCCGATGAATACTATACCCATCGTAAAAAAATTTAATAACACAAAACACATTTATAGAAACTGTCGTCCTTTTCACACATTGTGCAAAATATATCCTCGTGAAATTAAAATTTCAACGTAAACTCAAGTAGAAGAATTTAACTAGATGTACATATCGACAATTATTGACCATATGAGTTTATGATTTATGAAATTTACTGGAGAAAAATGTTTAAAGCATGAATAAAGTACTAAAAAAATAATAAAAATAATTCCAGTTAAAATTATGTTCTACTACAGGTTATTAATTCTATGTAGGATTTTTAACAAGACCGATTCTATGTACCGGTACATTGGATAGCTGCTAATATAAACCTAAATCGTCAATGTAGAATTCTCCAAGTCAACTTCATTGCTCATCACACTTGGAAGACCTTTGTTAAATCTCCTGATTGTCTTCTCCAGTCTCATTATCTACAAACTCAACGTGTGTAAACGGAAAGTGGCCGACCTTGCCATGTAATTCACCTTCCCACTGGCCATTTATGTTAGTCTTTGTTACTTTTATCACGTCTCCCACTTCAAGTTTTAGGGCAGTTTTATCATATGCATTTGGTACCCTTGCTTGTTTTACTTTTGCAAAGGCAGGCAACGTTCGCTGAATGTTTGATCTGCGAGTGGTCCCTTGTCCACTTTCTAGATAAGGCATTTGCGAAGCAGAAACCTGTACAGAGTTGGAATTCAAAGTTGAACTTCCCCCACTTTCTGGGCGTGAATTGTTCTCCATAACCGAATGATTGTCCTCTTCATACTTCTGAACATATGGAACTGGAACTGAACCCGTTTGGCCGAGGCTGTTTCTAGCAGTCCACCATTGTTCTTCATCTTTTGATATTATTGTGAGAATTTCACCTGTAACAGATTAAACGATTTCACGGTTTACCTAAGTTACTGATCATTACTAACTGAAAAATCAAAAGTACAATATTAGGTTGTACTATACGAAATTATCGATATTTGAATAGTTGAAAATTAATCTCAATTAATAAAGTAAATGTATCAATACTTTCTAAGAGTTCTGTTAGGAAAACAAAGATCAATTAAGAATCATGACAAAAGTTAACATATAAACAAAAATTCAAGACTCTGCAGTTGATTTAAGAGTTGTCACTATCAGTCTCCCAATACCTGGCTACAATAACGAAGATAACAAAATTGAACATGTAGATATCACACCAATTGACAAATATTCAACTGAAATGGCTAGTGTAATAAAAAATGGTTACAGTATAAGAATCAAAAAAGATTCTGGTGACAGTATGTTAAAAGAGCATAATTCATTACTTTTTCCTAAACTTGTGCCAAAAAATAACAACACTCAATCCTCAACAAATTTAAGGTATGCTTAAAAAGTTGATTAAAAATCACACATCATAATAGAAAAGTCACAATGTTGTCAAACTACATTAGGATGCCACACCCAGCAAACTTAATAAATTTTTCTCCAATGAACAATCACCTTTTTTAGCATTTGGAGCTCTTATATTTAATTACTCAAAAATGCCAAATTTTATAGATATTTATACAACATTTAATATCTTATTTAAAGGAAACTACAGATGCTAATAGTGTATATTTTGACAAATGAAAACGAATTTCATATGGTACAACCACATATGTAAATTAAATTTTAAGCTTAGATTGAAAATTTATGAATTTATTTCATGCAACTAAACATCAAGCAAAGTAGCTTAGAACATATGCATACACGCTCATAGAATCAGCACTACAATAAAGTTTGCTTAAATTAGACATAAAATAAGGTCCACAAACCTTTCCTAAAAGGTAAATCATCAGGATCATTCCCTTCAAAATCATATTTAGCTATTACCCTCTGTGTCTTTTTAGGAGCAGGCCTAATCAATGGCGTTGTGTCCAAGTAATGTAATTTGTAAAAAGCCAAAAGATTGGGAATATCAGGAAACATTTGATCTCCAATCCGATAACGTATTTGATCGCCCTGCTGAATTTTATTTATTATGTAATGGCTAACCTTGCTGTCTTCTCGTACACACAGAACAAAATCTCCAAGTATCGATGTGCTGTCACGTACTAAAAATACACCGCCTTCTTTTTCACCCATTAGTAAATCCGAGGCATCTTGACGTGACATTGCACCAAAGTACCAACTAAAAATATAGTAACAATGTATATTTTCATAATCTTCAATAAAATGATTGTTCCTTTTACTACTGACAAAATTAACAAATACATAAAAATTAAGTATTAGGTTGATGTACATGAAATGTTACTTCTTCAAAATTTAAATTACCAAATATGTATATATATACATATATACACACTAAACATTTACTTTGGAAAAACATCCTTTAAAGATTTAAAGACAATTTCACTTGTATCAACCTAATAAATTATAGTCGTCGTATTGTAACTTTAAAGGTTAATAATCGATCGTGCGATGTGTATTATTTCAAAGCACACGAGGAATTCAAATTAAAGATCGATATTATACGAATAAAAATGCATCTTTATTTACCTGGACTTATCATATTGATCGAAAGTAGCAGCCATTGTTTTACAAGTAATCGAGAATAAATCCGTCAAAATCAGTAAAGTTGATTATACTTGTTGATCAATATATCGTGAAATCGGGAGCGCCTCTTCTATGTGTGCGAGAGAAGGACCCGGAAAAAGTAAAAAGCGCAACAGGGCCTCGGTGACGCGGCGAATAGCGCTCTTGTATGGGACGGAGGAGGCCCGGGTTCAAATCCCGAACAAGTCCCCAAGTCCCTCTCTTTTTCCGCGGATCCTGCAATATCAAAGAGCACCGTTCTCGAAGTGGTTTAAACGTCTGCATAGTAAAAATAAACAGCATTCAAAGCTGTGTAGTTCAATGCAGCGTTTAAAACCGTCTTCAAATTGAAGAACGTGCTATCTCCGTAAATAATACGTTCAAAAACCTTTCGCCAATAGTCATTAATCGCCTTTGAAAATAGAGTTTCATCAGAGTCTCGTACGAAATTTCGTATCTGTTTGAACGATTGCAGATGTGTTCGAAGCAAGCCCCCTTACTTCCTCTATTTTTTTTTTTTTTAATAAGTTTCACCTCACGTCAAATATGTTGCACTTTCCCGTTCTTTAGAAGTTACACAAAGATATAATATACCTATTTACGTACAAATAGTCCTCGAAAAACTCTCTGAACTTGCACTCTCACGAAAATGGTCGCCAGCATATTCTACTTAAGCCTATGACATAAAAACAGAGGCCAATGGTTTGTTGAAGTTTTGCAAACTAGATATAGAATGAAGAGAGTGGAAACTCTTGCAAGGACCTGGGAAAAATATATTTTTAGCGCTACCTAACGTCTTAATAGAAGAACTAGAATCTTCCATTAATTCAGCACACATTTTTAAATAAATAATACATTTTATTTCATGTACACGCATGCATTCAACGATTTGCCGTACAAAGGGAATATGGCACATCAAAAGCATTACCTTCTTCTTTTTAACAAGCTTCTAAATAGTGTCGTATAGATGAAACTTTAGTTATTTAAGCTGTAAATAGGTTATCAATTTAATGACCAGATTATTATTTATTAAATACATATCGTTGCATTTTAACACATTTATGTACATGTCACTAAAGTGAAACGTGCAAAATAATATATTAGAATTTATTCTCGAGATAATGTGAAACGAATTTTATAAGAATTTATTAATTACATAGATAACCTATTAGAAAGTTAAAAATATCGTGGAGCCGTTGACAGATTTAATTTTGTAGACAGTCGTGCCTAGATTATACGTAGTGGAATTTATCCTCAGAACGTTATGATTCATATTTAAATACGAATACAAATTTTTTTTTTGCAACATGTACTGTTGACTTGTGTGTACATAATTAATAACACTTTTTAATGGAAACGTCCTATAATATTTCTAAAATTTATTTACAAGACAATAAAATGGTAAGGCTGAAAAGAAAAATATTATTTCACTTTTCATAAATTTATTGTTTTCTCTTTTGCCTGTACTTAACTTCTTCGAGAAACTGATATTCATTTGTATTTTCTTTAAAAGAACCCATTATCCTAGGTATTGTATGGTATGTGTTGTAATTAAAATAAAACTTGAGAGCAGTTTTGGTTAACACAATGCTGGGAAAACAATGCCTCGTATTGTGTAACAAATTTATCGAGCCAATTGTGTGATTAATGCCGCGCACATTTCAAAGAATTCCATTGTATGGTGACCTGTTGCTTGAGGCGGTGGAAGCGTAGGGTCTGAAATAATGAATACAATTGAGGATTTGGCGGAAAACAAATACACGCCACAAAAACATGTACCTGCTGTCAACTAAGCTCCTCAATTATTTTTATATGTAATTTGAAAAAAAAAGCAAATAACATATATCAATGCAATTCTTTACCTCGTCCTATATCCTCTCCTTCTTCACTGGATAAAGACTTGAAATCCAGCAAATAACTTTTATAATCAACTTGGTAAAGTTGCAATGACATTTTGCTATGCTTGTCAGCTAATTTATTTCTTTGGCGTACTCTAACACTGTAAGCATTTATGATTTTCCATTCCTAAAACAATGACATTTTTTATTAACGTTAAATAAACATGCCTAAATTCATTAATTTAAACAACAATTTTATAAAAATTTTCAACATACGTAAAACTATAATATTACAGTTAATTCAATAAATTGTGCCAGTTTGCATAAAAATTAACAAAAGAAAATGACTTACAAAATTGAGGGCTTTCATAGCACGATAGACTTCATTCATGATGTCATTAGGTTTAGATTGTGAACGGATTCCTAAGTGCCATTTAGCCCGTTTTACGGGAGTACCACGATTACCTTGTGTCTGGGATGATGTGCTCCCTTGAGAACTCTGCCGTTCTCGAAATGCTGAAATTGCATGAATGATACATCGAGATTTTACAATTATATGGTATTAAGAATTCTATAGACTTTACAAAACTCATGGCCAAAATAAATGATCAGCAAAAACGTACGTGCTATTCTCTCTGGATGTGGTCTTAGAGGGCTATTATTAGAATCATTGGGACTAAACGCAACAGGAGGTGGACTAGATGCCACATAGAAATCTTTTAATTCCGCTTTAGCGGCCTCATCCGCAATTCTTTTATTGTCTATTATCAGATGATAGGCAATTGCCAATTGGTCATGGGGATCTCCCCCCAGTAATGCAGAATGAACTTCTGCTTCCTTTACATTAAATTTCTCACAAACTTCGTTTATAGCATCTATATCGATTACAGAAGAATCTTGTTCAACGGGCGACGGGAACAAGTATGAAGGTAAATCCTTTTGGAACCATTCATGTTTTCTAAAGCAAAGTCAATACTTGTAATTATTTTAAATATCAACATATTATATTTGCGTAAAAGGTATATAAATTAAATGTTTAAAATTTGATATACTTGATATCTTCGATGGTGGCCCTTTTCATAGGATCTACTTGCAACATATGACATAAAAGGCTGACAACAGTTTTATTTAGGTATTCTGGAATGGGGAAAATTCCAGCTGAAACAAAAATCCTTTCATATCGAATTTTACATAAAATATTAGAAGTAAGAATTACATAAATATTACTAACATTTGATTTTACGAAAAAGTGTTGGTACATGTTCATCGTCAAATGGTAAAGTACCACAAAGCAGAGCATACAGTATTATACCACAAGACCAAATATCTACTTCAGGACCAGCATAAAGTTTACCCGAAATTACTTCTGGTGCCGCATAA
The DNA here is from genome assembly GCF_051014445.1 of Colletes latitarsis. NCBI lineage: Eukaryota > Metazoa > Arthropoda > Insecta > Hymenoptera > Colletidae > Colletes > Colletes latitarsis. Next base: position 14,186,580 of record NC_135140.1, read on the forward strand.
TTAGGAGAACCACAAGAAGTACGTAAAAACTCTCCATCCATCATCATGTTTGATAAACCTGGAGTTATATTAAATTCCATATAAATATACGGAACTAATTTACTGTATCTAACATGCAAGACATTCATGTAATTCTGCATGAAACATAACTTATTTTTAAAACTGTTTCAGTATAATTTTTATAAAACGTTAAATACAAACATATAAATGAACTATAAAAAAATACACTTCAGTAAAATTTACAAATGTCTTGCATTTTGATTAAAGCTTTCATTTTATATGCAATAAAATCCCAACTATATCCAAATACCGAAATCTGCTATTTTTACATGTAGATTATGATCTAACAGAAGATTCTCTGGTTTCAAGTCACGATGAACTATCATGTGCCTGTGGCAATAATCAACACCAGAAATAATCTGTTGGAAAAATCTTCGTGCCTCGTATTCTTTAAGTTTTCCATGTTTCACAATATAATCAAACAACTCTCCACCAGATACATACTCCATTATCATAAATATGTCTGTGGGTGTACTTATGACTTGATACCTGATTTAAAAAGTATAATTTACATGGCAATTGTTTAAAATCATGGTATATAGTATCATTTACTTACAACTTAATAATATGAGGGTGTCTAAAAAGTTTAAGATTTTGTATTTCTCTTCGAATTTTTCCAACCACATCTAAACTTTTAATTTTCTGACGATTCAGAATTTTTACAGCAACTTTATGTTTTGTTAGAACATGTTCTCCAACTACAAAAATAAATAAACATTAGTAGTCTTTTAATTGGACAATTATATTTTACAATACTTATACCTTAAATAATGCAATTTGCGTGATATAAAGACTAACAAAAATTTATGTAAAAAATAATAATAACTCACTTTTCACTTTACCAAATGTTCCCACACCCAAAGTTTGCCCAAGTGTGTAATGACCTATCTTAACAATAGGCTGCGGTTGATTAGATGGAATTCTTTCTGACATTGTTGATATTCCTGTCATTTGTAATAAACTAAGAGAATTACTATAATCTATTAATTACAATAACCTATTTCGTAAATCGTGATACAATCATATTATAAACGAAAAATAAGAATAAAATATTTTTTAATTCATTTCGAAAACGAATTTTTAAATAGACAAGAGCTTGAAACAAATGAAACTCACAGTAATTTATAATTCGAAAGTGTATAAGTTTAAGCGAAAACTGGAATATTAAATGTCAATTATTGACCATTGTTAACACTGCTCAATGTATGTAATTATTTACATTATCCAAACGTAACGCATTTGTAAAAAATATAGACCAAGGTCAAACAGGGTGTAAAAATGAATTACTATCGTTAATCATATAACTTGTACAAAAGTAACATTACTGTATCAGAAGAATATCAGAACGAAAGCACAAACAACAAAAAATACATCATGAAACTGAAAAGCAAATCACTAATGATTTCAATCACCTGACACTATTTACATGTTCTGACACTTACTACTTCAAATATACTGATACCAAATGATCATAACTGATACTATTGCATAGCCACTCACACTACTCACAGTCGCTCACAAGTATTTTGATCATTTATCATGCAGATAAAAGAACAAGAAACTACTGGCAAATTTTATGTTGATATTTCTGATTCGTATAAAAGTATAGGGTACCTCTTGTTTCTGTATATATCGGTAGAGGGCGATTTCTACTTTGCTTTCTCGCAAGTTCCGTATATATTCTTTCATTAGTACTAAATGTGTAAAGATAGAGATGGGATTTGAAGTACTTTGAAGCGATTCGAAAAATTATAGCTAATTCGAATCAATTTGAATACGATTCGAAGCTTAGAACTCTTAAAAAACTTGATAAACTTGAAAATCCTTGAAAGTCTTGAATATCTTAAGTCTTGAAGGCCTTCATAGATGTAGAAGTATTAAGAGTTTCGGTAACACGTGTTGTATAATAGAATCCATTATCAGTAATAAAAGAAGCAGATTAAAAGATATTACATTGAATAAAATTGTGTTATTAAATAAATAATACAAGTATGAATATTATACTATGCAGTTACAATATATATTACTATATTACACATTATAGATATAATATATTAAATTAATAATAATGATAAATAATATGTGACATTAGTACATTTATTTTTTCACAAACTTCATTTCTACTTTATTTAATTTTTATTCTATTTTAATTTATTGTGCCTATATTACTGACTTCAACTAATAAATTGAATAAATATCCAAAAATATTGAATTTGGCATTACACCAAGTTCGCCGGCAAAATGAGAACATTAGCGTAAGTTTCGAGTATTCAATTAATGAATGTTTAATATCTGACGTATATATTCAAGACTTGTAAGATTTCAAAGTAATTTGATTTTTTCGCCATTTTATATAATACATTGAATTTTAAATCCCATTACTATTGCCATGTGGAAACGTACCTTTAACAAGGCTCGAAGATCCCAAGCTGGGGTTGTGACTTGTTACTTCTGACAATTAGTAAGCATCGATTGTTTGTTTTATGAGTTCTTTTTGAACCTTGTTCTATATAAATTGTTACTAAAATGTCGGATAAAGAAAGCCCAATAAAATATTTCTTGAGCGGAGGATTCGGTGGAATTTGTACCGTAATCGCAGGACATCCTTTAGACACGATAAAAGTAAGGTATTATTGTAATTGAGTAAATGAATTAATAATGGATTAATAAAAAAGTGACTTTTAAACCACACGTAACATCGGTAGATGAAACTAAAAATTTGTTTTATTCGTCTCATCTATAAGGAATTTAGTTATCCATTATTACTTACTAAATACTTAATAGATAGAGAATCAAAAGAAAATCATTTCTAGTAAATCATTAGAAGAGAAAAACATTTTTTTAATTTAAAAAGCAGGGTTGACAAACTTGCAACCTGAGCCTCATGCAATTCCTTCTCCACTTTGTTTGTTCCTATCATATCCATTTGATTCTCCCACTGTACACTATAAACAATATATATTGAACATTGTAAACATAATAAAATTTACATTATGGTAACACAGAAAAGTTTGCCAGCCCTGTTCTAAAGAATAAACAGATATATGTAGGATAGAATGAAAGTTTCTGTAAGGTTCAATGTAAAAGATCATCCCCCATTTTTCAGCTGTACCTAATCCAAGTAAGATTATTAAATCTTACTTAGGATTGAGCTCCTTTTCCTTGAAGAGGACTGGCTCTCATAATGGAAATGTTAGGTAAAGGAAGCATTGTGTATGCTGACAATATTAAATTTTGTACATAAATCTATAGTTGAAAATGTTTTATTTCATATTATTGTAATAAATTTATCTCAAAAGTATTGTACTTTTAATTATTAAATATGTAATTAATTTGTATTATCTATAAATATAGAATTAGATTTAACTATCATTATGCAAAAATACCAAACATTTTGTTTTGTAGATAAATAAAGCTTCCTTTTTACAATGAGGTATATTAATTGGAGTCTTATATTTAAATTACACGAATCTTTATAACTTATATATTTTTATATTACAATAAACTACAAAAATGAATTTATTTTGATTTTATGTATTTTAACATATTTTATTCAAATGAAACTGAGATAAGAATGAATTACAATTTTTAAATTTCCTTTTTCCTTTTTAATTTTTCCAAAATTTTTTCATTATATTTTATATTGAAATATACTTTTCTTTGAAAAATGTTATTATGGTAAAATTAAAAACTTTTTGTATTATATAAATGTATGAAAAAGAGAAATTATTTTAACAGGTACGTCTTCAAACTATGCCTTTACCAGGTCCAAATGGGGCAGCTTTATATAGTGGAACATTGGACTGTGCTAAGAAAACAATAGCAAGAGAAGGATTACGTGGTTTATATAAAGGTTTATATAATACTTTAATATTATATAATCCGTAATGTATGAAATATTCCAGTCTGCAATTACACTGTTTTAATAGAACATAAAATAAGTCAAAACTCTTTACCACAATTGTAAATATAAAGTATAAAATAGATTTAATGTATAGAAAAGATTCTTACATAAAATTATATTTACCAGGTCATGTAGAATATTTCTTTCTTTAGGTATGGCTGCACCATTGTGTGGCGTGGCTCCAATATTTGCTATAAGTTTTTATGGATATGGTCTGGGTAAACAACTGATAAGGAAGACTGATGATGAACAATTGACACCTTTACAATTATTTTATGCTGGTGCATTCAGTGGCATCTTTACGACCTTTATAATGGCTCCTGGTGAAAGAATAAAATGTCTTCTTCAAATACAGCAAGGTGATGCAAAACCAAAGTACAAAGGGCCCACTGATTGTGTAAAACAACTTTATAAAGAGGGAGGAATAAGGAGTATTTATAAAGGTACCTGTGCTACCCTTTTAAGAGGTATGTAGAATCAACTTATCACATATTTTTCTAATTTATTTTTGTTTTGAATGAAATTTAGTACATTTATATTTTTATTAACATTTATTAAATTTGTCCACTTTCATTTTGTATTTGTTTATATTTGTATATTATATATCTATCTATGTACGAATTTATAATACAGAATTAATAAAATTTCCTTACAGTATATAATTATTAAAACTTACATGACCAAGAAAATAAAATCACTGCATAAAAGCAAAACAGTAATAGACTTCTTTACTCTTTAATTTTCTTTTTATACATTAATTACTTGTGAATTAGCTAACTGATGATATTGTTATCTTCGTAATAATTTCTTCCCATTAAAGATTTTTTTAAATGTTTTCTTTTTAAAGTTCTGCATTGTAAACCACCTTTGCGCAATGCGTGAAAAACTCCCCAATTTTTCAACCTTTTTGGTGTTGAACATCGTGGTGCTATTTCTCGCAATCTATTTACCTATTTTTAGACAGATTACAATTGCTTTGATTTTAGTTATGTTTTGAAAACTGTACGTGAACCGAAATAAAAATATTTCATTGGACTTACCAATTGAGGATTCCATGTAGTCATAGAACAAGTGCAATCCCATGGATTTCCATCTAGTCTTACAATTGTTAATTGCGATTGTTTATTTGGAACGCGTAACATTTTGAAAAAATCCAAAGGTAACGAAGTCAATTTATTTTTTGAAAGGATGATCTCTTTAAGCTCCTTTTGCTGTTGCACCCCAAATAAACCAGGTGGAATAAATTCTAGTTCATTATTAGATAAATCTATGCGCTTAATATTTTCTAATCCATAAAAAGCATCCATAGATATCTTACGAATATGACAATAACTCAGATCAAGATCTAGCAACTTGATTAAATCTACAAATGCATCAAATTCTATACTTGAAATATTTCCGCATGCTTTTAATTCTAGCAACTCTGGCATTCCTTGAAACACAAAACGCTCCAAAACGGGTATTTCTACATTGTATAAATGTAGGATTTGAAGTTGACGTAATCCAAGAAAAGAATTCTTCTGCAAATACAGTTTTGAATCCTCACCACCCAGATATAGCCTCAGTGTTGTGTTCATAATTTCAAAAGTACTAAAATCAAAAAGTATTTGTTCAATGTTTTATTTATTTGATATATTATAGTTTATAAAATACCTTGGAAATACGGAATCCAGAGGATTTTCTCGAAAATCTGCAGACTTCAGCATTGGAAAGGGTGGGAAAGATAATTCTGACAAGAATGTTAAATTATTTCCTCTTAAATCAAGATCGTTGAGCATTAGTAAACCAGCTAAGTCGATACTTTTAAGCGTTAACAACTGATTGCTTGCAAGTGAAAGCACTTTCAAATTAGGTGTACCATAAAAGCAAAATTCTGGTATAAATTTTAGACTATTTTTTTGTAATGACAGATGGACAAGACTGTCCAAACCATCAAACATGTGCCAGGATATATCTTTCAAAGCACAATCATAAACTCTTAAATGGGTTAAAGCTCCTAAACCAGTAAAAAGCCCAACAGTTTCTTTGTAACCCTCCATTTCTTGTTTATAAATGTCATAAGGAAGTATTTCCTTGTCATCATTTTCTCCATTATTTTGTTGACTTAAAAATATTAATCTGTGTCCTGTATTTAATAACTGTTCATTCGTATTCTCATCATCAGTCATTGTATTCATTGGTTTAATTACGAGGTTGGCTTTGTTTTTTTTTGTTGGACTCAGACTGGTTAATTTCACTCGTTCCAAATTCAAGTAAAGGAGATTTAAACCTAATGAATACAAAGAATCGACGGATAATATAATTCCACCTTGTTTTCTTTGCTCATTACTTAGATTCTTTCGCCCTGGTTCATTGTAATCAATGCCTTGTATGTCTAAGGATATTAGATCTGTAAAACGCTGAAATGTTGTTGACTGTAAAAGAATCTCAAAATCTCCAATGCCAGACTCAAGTATTGTAAAAATCTGAAATACAAAAGTATACATTAATTTTGAGTACTTCTGATACTGAATTATAATTATAATGTTTTATTTCATAATATTGACCTGTATGTCTGAGGGAAGTTTATCTAAAAGTTCTTCATAATCTTCAGCAACAACGCAGATTGCTACTTTCAAAAATTCCGTAATCATAGTATGATCCATGTTTAAACCAAGTTCAAAATCGGCATCATTGGATAAGCTCTGTGAGGAGCAAATTGATTAAATCTTGAAGAGCGGTGAACAGGTAATCTTCATACCTGATCTTGACTCGTTCGAATCCATCGATGTAAAGGCAAATCGGCAAATCTCTGAACCTCACAAGAACATCCTTGTGGACATTTTACTTCCCAAACACTGCCGATATCGATTATTTGCCCAAAGCACTCGTTCTAAATGACATATTTATTCATTAATTCATTGTTCAATTAACTCTACGCGCGTGTTCTCATGTTGATTAAACGTGATATCGCTTGTAGGAAAATCTGTATTGTAAAGAAGCGAGTTTAAAAACAACTACAGAAGAAGTAGTCTCAGATCTATATGAAGTACAATAGTATTATGCTCAAATGTGTAAAACTTGTTTCAAGTAGGAGAAAGAGTTATATACCATTAAAGTGACAAGAAAAAATAGTGTAACCGTCATCATTATCCGTTTGAAACTCGAGCAACGAAGAAAAATTGATCTTAAAACCAGTGATGGTACGCTGGTTCGAAGGAAACTGAATTTTGTTAACCATTATCTATCTGCCTTGATGTTCCCTATCAAACAGGATGCTTCCTATCTAGCAACCCACATACACTATTCCTGCTTTATAATTATAAATAACGTTTTCACAAAATGCCTGGATTATGCAGATCCACATAGAATTTAATCTTCTTTTGAAGTTATTATGTTAAATCTACGCTAGAATACATTATTTGTTTATACAAAACATAAAAATTTCTGTTTATTATAAATTTTTTTCAGATATTCCTGCCAGTGGAATGTATTTTATGACATATGAATGTTTGAAAAAATGGATGACTTCAGATGGAGAAACACTCGGTATAGTTCCTACAATTTTAGCTGGTGGTTTAGCTGGTATTGCAAATTGGGTTGTTGGAATGCCACCCGATGTGCTAAAAAGCCGTTTACAAAGTGGTATGCATTGTTTGAAATTCTTTATTTAATATTTACTAATATCATACATTATAGTGTAAATTGTTAGTCTATTTCTTTCAGCTCCAGACGGTACCTACAAACGTGGAATTCGAGACGTATTTGTAGCTTTAATGAGAGAAGAGGGACCAAAAGCTTTATACAAAGGATGTACACCTGTGATGCTTCGTGCATTCCCAGCAAATGCAGCATGTTTCCTTGGATTCGAAATTGCTATGAATTTCTTGAATTTGGTGGCACCTAATTTGTAATACAAACTTTTGTGTATAGTAATTTTTTATATCAGAAATACTATTAGCATATACCGACATTATTTTAAATTTCATATTGACAGTATATTTGTAAAGTATTTTACATTGTTTAATCAAAGATACTATAAACAGTAATATTCACAAATATAAAATACGACTCAAAAGTTTATATAATAGCACTATTATTAACAAAAATTCAATGAATGTACACACCTTACTTTATCGTAACAACTAGTACTATTATATTAATTAATTTTTACTTTTGGTCTATTTGGAATGGAGCTGTTTAATGTATTTTGTTCCTGCCGTAATCTCGCTATTTTGTTAATATTTTATATAAATTTTTTATAACTGCAAATAAAAATTAAATTTCGAACTTTATTTTCAATTGTGCATGTTTTGTTTTGGTCTAGATTCTTCATAAATAAATATATATTTTTATAACTGTTTATAATTGTTCAATAATCTTGAAAAATTTATTCCCAATCCACACAAATTCACCATTCTAACTTTGCTAGAAAATTTTAGTTTTCATCCCACCTAATATATAAATTATTTGCAAATTAGTGTGTTAGATGAATTTTGAAACATTAAAATCTTCTAATCTGTTCAGAAATTACGATGTTTTAAACATTCGCATGAAATTTCGGGGAAAATATTCTGGCCACACATTATATTTTCGATAAGGAATTTTTTTCTGGAAAGTGTTTAGGAATTCGGGGGGTAATGTGGCCCAGTGTGGTCAAATTTGGCATAATTGAGTGCATCGACATCGATACTAGTAACGACGAATTTCCTTAGCGTTTAACGGAGTGGTGAAGAAAGCCGACATATCCTACCGCACAAGCCACAATGTTAGGCCAGGTCAGCACTTCACGCAACTTCGAGAAATCGATAAAGATCGTGAATGGGAGCCTTTCCTTCTTGCTCTTGAACAGTTGAAGAAGAATAAAAATTTCTTTTTTTTCAATAGTTAAAACATGGTCAAGGGGTTTTAAAACGTGTATTTCATCGTATCAAGAAAGAAAGGCTCACACTCGCCTTCTTTCTCGATTTCCCGAAGTTGTGCGAAATGCCGAGCCACGTAACATCGTGCGATAGATCATGCCTCTGTTGAATGCTAAGGAAGTTCATCGTTACTAGTGTCGCTGTCGATGCACTCAATTATGCCAGATCTGGCCACACTGGTAGTGGGCCCCTACAGTACCGCATCCAGCACTGATCCAGTATATGGGGATCGGTATTTCTATCGTCGTGGCAAAACAATTGTTGGAGTTTGAAGGAACTTTTATATAGATCATAAAAATGATATTAAAGTCTATTATACTAATCGGAGGTCCTTTAAAAGGTTTGTTTCCTTATAATATATTTATTCCTAATATGCATTTTATACTATACGAAATATAACCTTGGCTATAATTCGAAATTCTTTTTATAGGCATTGAATTTTGAGTAATAATTATACGATGAAATTGATTTACGTTTTTCAGGAACCAGATTTAGACCCCTTTCTTTAGATATACCGAAGCCATTGTTTCCAGTCGCTGGATTGCCCGTAATACAGCATCACATAGAAGCATGTTCAAAGGTGGAAAATCTTAGCGAAATATTGATAATTGGATCATATCTTGCGAGTGACATGTCTCAATTTATTCAAGAAATGACGAATATGTATGGTATAATCATTAGGTATCTTCAAGAATTTACACAGCTGGGAACTGCAGGGGGCATGTATCATTTCCGTGATCAAATAAGATCTGGTAGCCCTACATATTTCTTTGTGATGAATGGCGATGTATGTGCTGATTTTCCTTTGCAAGAGATAGTTGAATTTCATACAAAGAAACAGGCATTGCTCACTATTATGGCTACAGAAGCAACCAGACAACAGTCCTTGAATTACGGTTGTATGGTCCTTGGTAAAGAAGGAGAAGTTGCTCATTATGTAGAGAAACCATCAACATTTGTGTCAACATTGATCAACTGTGGTATCTATCTTGCTTCTCCAGAAATTTTCCAAACTATGGCAGATGCTTTTTATGCTAAACAGCAACAGGAGAATTTTATGTAAGATATTTTTAAAAATTATTATTTACCTTAGTATCTCATGAATTAGTTTAACAATTACTTTACAGACAGTTTAATGATAATGGTAGAGATCCAGCTCACATATCTTTTGAGCAAGATATATTAACACGATTAGCAGGAACTGGACGTTTATTTGCATTGCCTGTTTTGAGATGGTGGTCACAAGTTAAAACAGCCAGTTCTGCTATATATGCTAACCGTCATTATTTAACTCTTTACAAGAAAAATCACTCTAATCGTCTCTCTCCTACAACTAATGAATTTTATCATATCATTGGTGATGTTTATATTCATCCTTCAGCTACTGTACATCCAACAGCAGTGGTAAAGAAATTTTTGTATTGTTTTTTTTTAAAACACAAATTCAGTTATGTAATACTACTTTATTTGTAGTTGGGTCCGAATGTGAGCATAGGTCCTAATGCTGTTATTGCACCTGGAGTTAGGATTAGAGAGTCAATTATATTAGCTAATGTTCACATTCAAGCACATTCCATTGTTTTACATAGTATAGTAGGAAGAAGTAGTTATATAGGAGAATGGGCGCGTATAGAGGGGACACCGTGCGATCCCAATCCTGACAAACCATTTGCAAAAATGGAAAACTTGCCCTTATTTAATACCAATGGGAAGCTAAATCCCTCTATAACGATTCTCGGTAAATAACTTATTATCTGATGATTTAAAACAAAAAAAGAAACAATTATGCATTTTCACCACTTATGTTACAGGCACAAGTGTACGTTTGGCGGCTGAAAAAATTGTATTGAATTCCATTGTCTTACCGCACAAAGAACTTACAAAAAACTTTAAGAATGAAATTATTCTTTAAAATATTTGGATCTGAGGCGTTCAAATTGAAATTTGTTGAAATATCTGAAACAGTGTACTTCTGTTTAATAATTTTTTATATACCGTTCATTTCTTGTTAACTTTTATCATTTGTGTTTAAAACTGTCAATTTATGGAACAGATAGCTTCGTACAAAAATTAGTATTAACGCACAATATATGAATCCATAAAATATTTATATGGATATAGATGTTTTCTAATGGTTTTATTGTACATTCAACTATTCGTTTGTAAATTATTAATATATACAAAAATATACTTTGTATATTAAAAGAAGTATACATGTGTAAAGTTTTTTGAAGTTTGTATTATGTATTTTTCTATATTGATATCTATACAACTTGCATTTGTAAATTAAATACAGATTTAATTGTATGATCAATAAGTTAAAACATTTATGATAAATATTTGTATTGTAACCAAGAAGAATTATTCTAATATTGATTGAAATACTTATCATTAATCGAAGATAAGAAAATTTACACAATAATTATATAAAAATATATATATGTATATAATACATGTATTAAATTGTAATATGAAAAAAGATGTATACATTAACAAAAATGTACATACGCACACTAGATACGATAAAGAGACTGAAAGATTTTGAATACTTTTAACCATTGTAAGAAGAGGTAATTTAATATTTATTTTTTCAATATGAAATAAATTGATTGATCCAAATACTTTATATCGTGTAAAAACAACAATACCTTTTTTGATTTATAAATTGTATATTTTATAATAAAGTACAATTAAGAAAATCAATAATTTATTGAAAAATTTGTAGGTGTAGAATATTAAATTTGTATAAAATCCTAAGTACTTACTTTCTAAAATTCTAAAAATTATTTAAATAAACACGTTCTTGGTTATCCGACGTGCATTAAGTTTGTACATAAAATAGAGTATTATCATCATTCGTTCTTTACGAGGAACAAGTGAAACGTTCTTATTAAATTTGAAAAGTAATGACACATTATTTGTCAATTCTAAAATCCATGTTCGTTTCTGCTTTATGTCTCAGAAATCTATCTGAATATAGTATATTACAAGACATCTCACACATATAAAAAAGGAATTATTTTATAAAAATAGAACATGTACAGTCTTTTTTATCTCAAGTCTTCAATTAACTATTATACAATCTCTCAAGGCATATTATTAAAAAACAAAACCTTTACAGCTTTGTTTCGTGTTTAACCCTGTTTCTGAAGAATTGACTTGGTCGTAGCAGCCCTTGCGAATTATTTAAATACGAATTACCGGAAATTATAGCAGCTGCTGTAGAATCCGGATTAGAATGTAAAAACTCATTTTTATCATTGTCTTCAAACGCATATCTTTGCTGCTGTTGCTGTTGTTGCTGTTGTATTCCACAATGATTATTGTATCCGTAATTGTTTTTCATACGAAACTGTACTTCAGAATCCGTCTCATCTTCGTTATCTGCACTATCTACATCTCCTGGGCAAATATTAACGTATACATACACAATTTGCAAAACTGAATATTAAATCGTTAAAAGTTGTAGATTTTAATCCTTTCACTTTCATTAGCAAGAGTAAGGTCCTAACTTTATTCGAGAAAACAAGTGGTTGCTATGGAGATGTTACAGATGTGAACACACTGTAACACGCGTGCGCACGCGGAAATGTAATAATACTGTACCGTATAATCATTTATAAAATATTTACAAAAGGTAAAATAACAAATAATTTTTCTATAAAACTGTATTGTCATTGAGAATACTTGTTTCTACAAAATTTCACAGTTCCAAGTGGACTAAAAGTGCTTAAGAAATCAACCACAAGATTTGAGAAGGAAAAAGAAGGTTAAAGTGCACGTAGCTTAAACCTTTTTACTGCATTTTCGGAGCAAATGGTCTATTGTGCGACGCTACCTAAACTTTTAGTTTAGTGTCGGTTCTCAGGAACCGACATAGCGTTTAACGTGTTAACAGAGAATAATTTTAAAGAATAATTTATCCAAGTTCTAATAATAATAAAAATTTTTAAATATGCCTACCGTCAGAGCTATTGGTAGAAGGTAAGTAGAAACGCGAGGCTGTGACCTTACTGCTTCCTACGCGCCGTTCCCGTTCTCTCGCAGTATTATTTGGATGATTATACTTAAATTCACGAGGAAGCGTGTAACTTCGAGGCAACGATACTTGACTACCTTCCATATCGCTAATTTCTCCTTCTACTTCTCCTTCGCCTTTAGAACTGTCTTCTCCCCCATTTTGACTTGAACGTAATCTGCGATTTATTTTTATTCAAATGTATATTTGTCGTCAACAATCTTGTAAATGTAATAAAATTCAGGTATTAACACGTTAAACACCGAGCTAATTTTGTTTCACTTTCCACTTAGGCGGCGTGTAAATACAAAAAATGCGTCTGTCTTAAATAAAAAAGACAACGAACAGAAAATCTCTGTAAACATATTTTCAATATTATATGAATTGTAAAAATATAATGTTTTAATTTGATACTGTTGGTCTCCAGGGACCGACGCCGCCTGAACGGAAAGTGTAGTGCCGGTCACCATTATATTATGTTTTGATTTTTCATTACCTGTGATTAACGTGGGTGGATGGTGTCCAATAAGAATAATGATGAGGAAGACATCGCGGTGCAAGTAAAATTTCCGGCGTATCCGCTCTTTCCCTTTGTGTCGTCCTCCACGAATTTGAAGGATGAACGTTCGGATAATAAGAAGAGGATGGTGGTGGCGGTAAAAGACAATGCATTTTTACGGGTGGCCACGAAGATAACGTTACTCCTCCATTTTGATCAAGCACAGATGGCGCAGATGTAAATAAAGGAGAACTAGGAGAAGTGTGTAATTTTGTGTTAGGCGGCGGTTGCTGATTCGACGCAGGCGATGACGAGAATGACGATGCCGATGCCGAAGGCGGAGGGAACAGCTTTCCTTCTTTTATTTCTTCTTGTATAGCCCGTAATTCTCGTAGCTGCTGTTGTTTTTTCTCTTGAAGTTTCTCTCTTATCAGATTAACGCTCAGAGAACCACCACCTGTTCCAGCGTCTGCTCCGATTTTTTGCTCATTGTCATGATCATTCTACCTCAAATAATAAATTATTTAGTATGAGTTAAACGAAGGTGTATGAATTTAAAGTTTTTTAATAACAATTGATATAATAATTCGCTACCTGTATTACGTTAGAAGATATTATGGATTTTTTCCAGAATGGTATTAACTGACGCGAGCTACTGTTCATGCCAAGCCACTGTTTCGCATCTCCTACCGTGTTCATAGAAGCTGATACTGTTCCTGTTTGAGATTGCGGTGGCGGAGGTGGTACAAACGTAGTTGGCTTTTTCTTTTTTCGATTTGGATTCACTACAGTTGGATTGGCAAAACGACAATTAAACACCCCCGGTATTCCTCCATTGCTCAATTTAACTCTTCTCATCCCTACACTTATGTTTACTTTTTTGTCTTCCATGTACTCTATTTGCTTCTCCTCCAAATTGTCCTACAAATATTATTTTCTTATTTTAAAAACCAATTTCTCATTTTTCTATGAGAATCGTTACATTAATTTTATTTATTATGTTTCTTGATTTCTAAATATATACCTGATTTGGTAACGTTGTGAGATTCGAAGCTGTCATTCTGCCACCTGCTTCATACCTCAATCTTCTTACATGGAAAAACCTAAAGATAAACATAAAAAACTGCAGTTCAAGAAAATTTTTTATAAAATGAATGGACGAAATTGTATGTTTTTATAATTACCTGTAATAAAGGCCCATGAAAAACATACCGCCGAAAAATAAAGCTAAAAGTGTCAATACTAAAGTTACAGGGTTTGGATGATGTTGATGCGGAAGAAGGTCGCTTCTATTAACTCCTACTATCCACACACCGATAAGCAGACTGTTTTCCAAAAACATTACTGTATAAAAAATTACCTATGCAGACAGAATGAGATTATTCATACAAATGGCATTACTTAAGATGCATACACTTATACTTACCATTTTTTGACGATGATTTGTTTCATGTAAATTTACATATGCAAATATGTAAACAAATGCAAGAAGCGAAGCTAAAGATGTTTTTCTTAATACAGGCAAATGTTCACCACCATGAAAAAGACCATCAGGTGTGAGTAGTAACCACATCAACATCGATAACCAGTGGAGAGCCATTACAATTAACAGCCATTGCCCACCATAGAGTGAAGCATAAGCCACCAATACTCCTACCCTAGCACTTACAGTCCCTAGCCGCCATGCTAGTTGTGCCAGCACACCTAGCCATGTCAACACCAAACGTTCTAAGTTACGCAAACGCGCTGCACCTTTGCTAAAACTAGCCACTGCCCAACACACACTCCACAGAGAAAGTCCAGCAGATACTGCAGTTAGCTTTGCTAACTTGTCACTGTCTCTGTTTTCATTTTCTTTTCCTTTTCCCACATCTGCATTTGACTCATTGTTAACTCCAATTGACAATAAATACAATTGCAAAAGTAACATTGGAGCAGCTTCACAGAATGCATGAATAAGGCGTAATACGCAAAGTTCTCTCACCTAATAACATATAATGTTGTGCGTTTTATTAATAAAACATCAAAGTAACAAAACATAGAAAAAAATAATTATAGATTTTGTGAATTTGGAAAATCTAACTTACCTCGTGTTTAACATAAGTTAAATTAACTGGAATAAATAGTTTAAAGTATCTCCACAATACACCGACTTGAGTTGAATGCAATAATAAAACACACCATATTGCCCAATTCCCATTTTCCTTCTTCTCATTTATATTACAGTCTGTAATATTTTTACCAGTTAGTCTGCCTCTGGCACCCCATAAATACCATCGTACGCTAATAATCTGAAATTAAAAAAGAATAAACATAAATGAATTATATAGAAATTAATCAAGATTTCTTGTCATAATTTAAATGCTAACCTGAGAAATAATTAACGACGTTCCTATAAGAACAATGCTCAAAGGAAAAAGAATTGGGGGAGCTACAGAATGATGTGCAAGGGCATATACCATTGCAAAATCAAAGACAACGTCACAGAAGTATGATGCTAAAGAAATTATGTTAAACAATACATCACACAATGGCAAGAATTCGTGCTGATGTTGTGTCTGTAGATGCTGGGCCATAATGGGCTTTTGTTATCCATTTGGATTATCCAGCACCTTTTCTTTCTGTCAACCTATGCCACCCATTCCACAATATGAAAGGTTTTCTGTAAAATTATAAACACATAATATATTAATCTGTTTTCATCCACTTTATTTTACATTATTTAAATTGGCGTTTAAATAATTTTTATTACTTGAGAATACCAGAAAATAAAAATATATTACTTTCATGAAAAAATCATAATTGCATTTAATAAAAGAAGGTGAAGCTGTAATAACGGCATTCTGTCAAACGAATATAACTTAAAGTTATCAAATTTATTTCGAAAAAAGTGAACACTGCTTTTCATTTTTTCTATAACAATCATTTTTAAGTTTCTCGTGAAGTTATCATTTAATTAACAGGTGGTCGCAATCGATAGATATGAATTCAAATATACCGATTCTAATCCGCGTCTCCGCATGTCATTGATTATTTTTATTTTAATATTCAATAGATGACAACGTTGAAAAATATAAAGGCGAGATATTAAGATAAACAGAATATAATAACGTTTTTACGATAAGTTAGAAATAATGTCCACGTATTTTAAAATAAAAAATTATTTTTCTACGTGGTGAAAATAGATTGTCACTTAAAATCTGTCGATATTTTAATCAGAAGTAGGCAAATAAAAATCGTAATAGCCGAAACCGAAAAGAGGATTATACATTGTAGAATCGTAACGTGAAAAAAAAAGATATTGTGAAGCGTAGGTGGAAACGAATTTGCTTACCACATTCCTGGGATGTCACTAAATAAGTAATCATAAAAGTACATTCTCACCTAGATGCTGCTCTGCGAGAGTCTGGACCACTGTTGGAATGTAAGGAATTTATCCGTATACTTCGCGAACGCTTTCGAAAATAGAACTTTTTTTCACCGGTTAATCGTACTTTGGATTTCTCTCAAATCGTGTTGGTATATTTGTCACAAGTACACGTTCAAAGAAAACGGTTTATTTAATTTTAAAGAAATATTGTACAAGATACTTGTTGATTCAGGGGATAACTATACAACACTATATAACATTCTACTTATCGTTACTCCACTAACTCTAAAACGTAAGATTGTCGACCAAGTAGCCAAGGAATTCCGAACAGTGGTTCTCAGTTATATCTATGTCACAGAATAACATACAGAGACGACACTTCTGTCGGAACCTTTGATGTTCGATACCCCAATTTCGGGGACCTTGACGTACCTCTTAAAGGCAATGTTGCCGATGTTAGTACCCCTTATACATACAGGGTAGGCAAAACTTTTCAATCGATGTGTCTCTTTACATATAAATAGCGTCGTTAATAAATCAAACACCAAATATAATCGAGCCCGCGCTACGTTCACGTATATACATTTTTATTGTATAAATGTGGCAACGTTGCTAGACTTGCGCATTAGAGCGAACACGTGCTCACTTATGACTCCTATTGGTCAATTTACGCGCATGCGTCCTCAAATTTAGTTTCGCAAAAACTGAGAAGTGTCGTCTCTGTATATACTCTGTGTCTATGTATAAAAACGATTAATCAATCTCTCGCATTCTTCGTCAGTGGTGCTCAAAAAGCAAGTTGTAGTTAAACGTAAAAAATAAAAGTTTACCAAGTTACATTTAAAAGTAAAATTTAAAAAAATAATGATGCATATAGCGAATCAATATTATTTGTCTTATTTCAGGAAAAAAAAAATGTAAATTATAGGATTATCGATACAGAAATTCTTATTAATGCTTAATCACGTAGTAAGCTCAAGCATAAGTACGCGTATTCAAAAATATTAATACAAATGTTAATAACAATTTATTGTCATGAATTCGTTGTACTTTACGCGAAGCAACGTCTACATTTAATTGAATATTTTTGCTAATTAATTTAAATACGTGCTTAATGTAATTGTGAGGCCAATTAAAAATTGTATTAATGTCAAAAGATTCTACGAATATTATTGGTTCTACACGATTACAGCTGATAGTATTTGTTTAATATAAACATTAGTATATTTTTACAAATATCCTAATACCTTGAAGTTTTTAATTTGGTCAAATCCGTTTGTACAAATAACGGATTAATAAAAAATGTTATATTTTATGTAATTTATATGAAATGTTTTGCCTTTTTAAATCAAATTGCACAATTATATTATTATGCAATGTTTTTGTTGATAATAAATTTAATACAAAAAATGAATTCTTTTAAATTTGTTAGTTTAATTCTAACTTTTTATAAATAAATACGTATGTACGATCAGATATGTTTAAGAACATTAAATATATCAATATTTAAATTTACCCTATAGTACCAAAAAATAAGATAGTGTAATTAAATTATTAGAGACCATTGATTGTTACAATTATATTAATAAATAATACTTATCACATACTTCATTGTGATAGATGACAATCTTTTGCTTGTTAATTTAAAAAAATGAATGACATTTTATTATTTTTTTTTTTTTCAAATACTGTATACAATCATCCGAATGCAGTGAATAAAAAACGATTTCAACTCTTAAAATTTTACCAGATTTAAAATGGTCGTAAATGTCACCCTTTCATCAATAAATAATTGACTTCTAGAACTGCAATTTCTACTAAAATTAATCAGAAATGTATTCCTTCTTAATTCCTTAATAGTAATTGTACAAATATATAAATGGTTTTTTCCAAATCTAGCAAAATTTTAAGATAGAGTAGATGCGTACGTGCTACGGTGCAATTTTCTGTTATAAAAATGTGATCGTGATCACAAATTTTATGAGTGTACATCAATGTCGAAATAATGAGATTAAAGTATTCTTTGCACATATCTTAATTTACAGTACAACAAATTCTGCTTATAGAACAGGTTTCGTATACCGTAAAGCTATTCGATTAAAACTAATATAAAAGACATTCCTACGCAAATGAAATGCCAATCTGTAAAATCAGTCTTACAGTTTAGAAATCAGATCTTTCATCCGTGCTCGTAACATTATGGGAGCAGGAATACATTTAAGTACATATATATATATATATAAAAGAAAGAAAAAAAACAACAGAGTGGAACGGCAATGTACAGAGGCAAAATTAATAAGTACCGTCAATACAGACATCTGAATACTTATTACGTGAATATCTGGCAGTTTGTTAAAAATGACGATACTTATTTCGTCTGTGTGCACAAAACAACACATCAAAGCGAAATAATTAAACGTGCTTTCGTTTCCTGATGTTCGATAAACTTGAATAACTCATGCCTGAGTTCGAGTTTTATGGAAAGACACACTCAGGGGAGGGCAAATCTTACCACGTAATCTAAGCTATAATTTTTCAAAATTCTGTTAATAAATACTTTTTTCGTCAAAATGTTAATCGCCCGTATCAAGCACAGAGCTTTGCTACCTTATAGTGTAAAAAATTATCCTGCATTTAGCCATTATATACGTATAGAGTATAATTAATATTTTATAGAATAAATAATATCAATTTCTTTGAAAACGGTACGAAATTACAAAGGTACAAAATAGAACACTGTTGGAAAAAAGGAAATTGTTTCAATTATCCGTCGTATAACTGCTAAGAATTTTGAAATTATTTTTTCTTTGATTAACTACTGCTCGTTTTGTATTAATATTTAATGAGGTGAATGAGTAATATGTACCTTGCAGTGATTTTACCGTTATTTTACAAAATTTTTATGATATAAACGAGCAGTTAATTGCATTAAAACATCGTTACGCTTTTCCTTGATTACTCGAAAGAAAGTAATTAAAATATAATTTTTACAGTCTAAAGAACGAGAAAATCAGTTCAAACAGAAGATTAAAATCGAATCAATCTGTTTTAAGAATAAACAATACGTATAAAAAAAAAACTTCCCTCCCCTTTTTGTCGGTTCAATTCAACAATCAGTGCGATCTTTGAAATCATCTTCATTTCATTTCTTGTGTCTTGAGTGTCTCGGCAACAACTCAGATTTGAAAAGCTCGAAAGCAAAATTGTCTTCGTGGAGTGATATCTCGAGTTTGGTCGAAATCTTGAAATCTCCATTAGACATGTAACGCGAAAAACAATTCAATCCACTCGGCCGTAAGACGGTACGATATCTCTTTCTATCCAAACGTCGCAATTTGGATAGTCACGCTCGGGAAGCATATCTTGTCCAACGATGAGAACTCGTTTTACACCGTTAGAATCTGAGTGAGCTACTTCGCCATGCCAGACATAGCGATTGAAAAGTTGCTGCATCGCAGAGACATGCCTTTTTTCTGCGGGTGTACGTGCAGCAAATGATCCAAGTATCGCTGCAGCATCGCTGTCAGGGTCAGCAATTTGGCCTCGCGGTTGTATTGCCACGTAGAATGGAATGTTAGTTTTCATTCGAGCGACTGTCAGCAATGGGCATACTACACGAATGTCCGAAATCATGCTCAGCAAACCCTTTAATGTTGCATTGTAACGTTTGAGAGCTTCATCAGCTAAACCCGTGGTTCCCAGCAGGGACTCTCGTACAATTTTTTCGACTTGCGTGGAATTGAGAGTGGTGTTTGAATTTAGGTACTTTAGCGGAGCTCCAGCATGAGCTGTAGTGCCCATCACGATTTTCACTGAAAAATCATCCCCTGCCCAAATTTGACCAACAGGTTCTTGAAGAATGGCACGGTCAAGGACAAGCCACTCGTGTCTCCTATCTTTCGATGTTGCTTCTCTGGTCTCAGGAAGCCCGACATTTCCTAAATGCCAAGTCTCTGGAATAGAGTCCATTAATTCTTCGGCGCTCTTACCTCTTAAACAGGCGGCGTCGCTGCACCTTATAGAATTCAGAAATTGTTCGCTAAGTTTCTCTGAAACCTCTAACTCTCTTCCGGGAAATATCGCGCTTCCGCTAGATATCCAAACTTTAGAAAATAGATCTCTTGCCCGCCGAGTGCCGACTAATGTCGTGACAAGGGTTCCTCCAGCTCGGTGACCCCACACAGTTACAGATTTCTTGTTACCACCGAAATTTTCAATATTGAGTTGAACCCACTGAAGTGCTGCTATAAGGTCAGATAGTCCATAATTTCCGGACGTGGGAGGATGCGTTGCTCTCGAGAGTGGTTCAGCAGCCAAGAAACCAAAGATTCCTAATCTAAAATATGAAAAGATAACGATGATGTCTTGATCACTTTGAGCAGTATCTCGAGTACATTCAAGTACATTGTCCAACACAAATTTTGTTCTGCAGAATTTAGGCTTACCGGAAGTTTGGTCTAACAAAGACCATGTCACGAACACGCGCTAGCTTTGCAGAAGGTTGCATTACACCTGGAGAGCCGCCGCTAAGCGTCTCTGCGCCGATCATAACGACTACCGGCAAAGGTGAATCGTATCTAACGTCAGGCGTGAAAACGTCGAGGTGCAAGCAATTTTCGGTTCCAATCATACCGCCGGAAGAGTCTCGTTGCAAACAGACATCCGAAGAATTGTGCGCCAAGTAAGTACCCGTCCAGCAGTGCTCGATTCTTCGTAAGGGTTCTGCAGGTTGCCAACGACGATTTTCTAGCGGCGAAATTGCGAAAGGAATGCCACGGAATGCAAATGCACCGTCTTCTGATATCCCTTGCACAGGACCGCAAGAAGTAACGGCTTCGACGTAATTTCCATCTTTCACTAATTGCGTAGAACTCTTTCTTGGGCCGACAGAAGCAACGCAGATGATGATGATGACAGATATTAAAATACATAGCGTTGCCACTGTTGAAAGATATATTATTCGTATTTAATTATTTTATACAACAGTTTTTAAGTTGTATTTTGACAATTTTAAATACTATATACCTAGCGCGAACAAATTCCTCCTTGCAGCGGATATGCAAGCAACAAGAAAGTGTTGCTTCGGAGATTCGATACCATCTGGTGCATCTCCATCGAGCCGAACAGTTTCCATACCATCTTCATTGCCAATGGGATTTTTCTCACCCGCTCCATCGTTGAGCGTTTCGACACTGGCTAATCCGGCGGTTCCAGTTGTACCTAGCTCAACTTCACCCTCCTAAAAGAATTATTTCCTTGATTCAAGCAATTTGTTTTGTTACACTTTAATATGTATATGTTTTAGAAATACATGTAAAGGTACGATATAACATGTAATGTAAAAAAAGTGCCTATGCGAACTTCAAGAATTACTGTTTCACGCGTTAGACTGTTGAGTATAAATTCATATTACGCTTTCACGTGTTAAAAAGTGACTAGCGGAGACGTAAAAAAGAGAAAAACGCCAATCGACGATAGGAGAATACTTCAACGAAAGATTGTACGTGTTCAAGTGTCTGTAAATTCCGTCTTGAGAGTTTCTATAGGGTTTCGCTCGGTAAAGACCGTAACTTTACCGTCGAGTAATCTTTTCAATACTCGACTAAAAACCGTCGAATTTAACATCGATGGAATTCTTAAATCGTTAGAGAAACGTGTAATGAAAGCAATATTGATAAACATTGCGTCACCTTGTTCTTTTTTCGAGGGAAAACAGAGACCAAGGGTAACTTTATGGCATCAAGGATTCCCTTTCGTCCTTCTTTCTCCTTTGCGTCTTTGCTAGGCGTGTTCGTTTTTTCTGACGAAACATTTTGCTCATTTTCTTTAGCATTTTTCTCGGTCGCTTCACCATCACTCGATTCAACGGGTTTACTTTCATCGTCCTAAAAATAATAATAATAAAAAAAAAAGAAAAAATAAAATACCTACATTACACATCTATGCGTACGTGTTAGGGAAAAAATATACATCAAAAATATAATGGACACCTATTTCTAACGAATATTGTCATTGATATCGAAAGCATCACCCTCATCATTACTATATCGATGCTTATTATTATTTAAAAGCGCGTAATCAATAATGCCAGGTGTACTGTTCCGCTGACGTCATCCATTGGTTTAATGTTGGAAAAAAAAATCGTTACGGGGCTATGGTCACCCCTCGTGAACACGCTATGGTGCTCCAGGAACTTGTGCTCTTTGAGCGAAGTCGCCTTGTCGTAAACAGATGTTAATCAACCAAAATGAAACTGCGTAACTAAACCGCCCTTGTTTATTCGCATCCGTTCAGATTAAGCAGTTTAAACGTAGCCGAAATAATTAAATGTATTGCACCGTGTTCCATTCGGATTAACTCGGTGCATTGTCCCTGGGAAAGATCGCGTGACCAATAACACGTGCATCGAACGATATTTTTACGAACTTGTATTATTTCATGTATTATACGTATCCGTAATATGCAGAGGTTGTACCAAGCTTCGTATAGACATGCTATTATTCGTCAAAATGCAACGAATGATATTTACCCATTAAATATCTTTCTGTTAACATTTTTGCACACATTAGATAAATTATTAATACACACCTTGCATTAATACTCATATACAGGCTGCCCTGTAGTTCTTACAGTACAATTGTAAACGGAGTTTAGGAAAATAAATCGATAACGAATACAATTTTTGCGTGAAAATCGAATTCGGGGTTTCGACGCGTGTGCGCATAACTGACTTTCAACAGAGAAAACTGATTATCCAAAAGAAACAAAGTCTCGCGTAGAAAACATGTTCCACGTGAATTTTAATCATGTACAGGATGTTTTTAAATTAAGGATCACCTGGCTTCGCAATTATTTTCAAATTAAGCATCGTTAAGTAATGGACGCGACTATAAAATTGTTAACAATTACTTTGCAGGGTTCCTTGCTCTTCGTACGGCAAAAGCCAGGCATTTTAATACCGCCAATTGGGATTTTCTTCTTGGGCTTCTGTTCTTCGGATTCCGAGTCTGGCGCGGGCGATGCCACCGTATGCTTCGTATTTTCAGCGTTCAGCATCTTCTCCCTTTCCTCCTCAGCAATTTCCTTCTTATCCATGCTCTTCTCTTGATCCCCCTGGCTCATGATTTATTGCTAAAAATCGACCAATCCGATTTAAGTTAAATTAAATTCGTTCTGTCGAATTCTGCATCATTCGTCGATTATATACGAAACAAAAACGGCGTCAGAACAATTCGATAAAAATATTTACAAAATTGTTGATGGATAAATACAATCATTACTATAAATAACTTACAGCGGTAGAAGAAAATTCTTTGTACTATTAGTTTACACCCTTAACGAGTTAAACATTTTTAATCGCTATTAGGAAATAAAATTTGCTTAACTCTGTGTAAAATGTACAGAACAAATCATTTTTCCATGGGAGTGAGAACATTACAATAGGAAGTATTATATAATACTGATTTTATCGTAGTGATGTACATTTTGAGTTTTGATTTTTTTTTAAAGAAAACATTGTAATGGAACATAGATATATTAAAGATAGCTCAAACAATCGCATCGTAGAGAAAACGCGCGGAAACCGCAATGTGGATCGTCCTGTACATATAAGCGGTGCAGCTGGCGTCGGGACGCCCAGACGTAAACCGATCGATCGGATGGCATTGCTCTCTGAGCCTATTGCCTTCAGAAGTCTAGTCGTACATAGCTACCTGGCTTACATTTCCCCAATAGCAGAAATATTCCCTCCTTTGCCAAATTGTTACGCATTATCGATGCATATAAATTTCAACACTGAATAGAATCAAAATATGTGTATTTACAAACAACGTATACGAGCATAACAAACATATGGTAAATAAAATAATAAATGCATAAATATACAATACTTAAAAATGTAATCGATCTTCAGATCTTGAAGACTGTTACATATCGTCAAAATAAAGATATTCTATACATTATAATATATTAAAGTAACTTTGAATTGTTTTATTATTAATTTGTACTTAAATATTTTGTTTATCACGGGATGCAAACTATACGGATGTATAATATAATATAATTTATAATATGATTTCATTTTATAAATGATTTTTTTAGGTATATTAGATAATTAATTATTTCTACTTTTTTTTCGAAGTATTGTTCGTCTGTGACTCAACTACAATAACGTACATGCATTAATGATTTTTTTTATTTAAAAATGTATGAAAAAGAAATGTTATAGTCAAACGCATCGGATGGCAACAGTAAGCTCACGCGTACAAATTTAATCGACCAAATTTTACCGCTCAAAACGTAAAACGATCCGTTTTTGTTTATCTCTCCTCCCCTAGCTTTCAATCCCTTTATAATTATGTCTCACGCATCGGTACTACGGTGCAGTTCTGAAACAAATGTGTTCAACTTTCTCTTTTGAGAGGCACAGAGAGTTCGTCCACGGCGTGATACGTTCTTTTTGTTACTTTCTTAACTTAATATACTCCTTAATCTAATTTAACCATCTTAAATTTCATTGCATAAAATATTCCATAATTTCATTGTCAGAAGATATCTAAATTATAAAATTGTTTAAAAAGTTACTTCCTTCTACGTATAATGTTTATAGAATTCGAGGAATATATCATTTGTATTTGATGAGATTTCATGCACTGTTCCATCGCTACAATTGTACTGCACAATTTCTGTCGGTTACGACCAGTAACCGCTACCTTAAACATTCCCTTACAAATTTCTAGTCATTTGTTTCGCTTCCCTGTTAAGTCGACTGTTTACTAACAATTCGGTACAATTTGTTTCATTGTTATACGAATCGTATGAATCGTGTAGTAATAAATAACACATAAATAAGAATTTGTAAACACTCACGCTTTTCGGTGTGTCGAGGAAGGACGCTATTGAATTTTCTGGAGAAATTTCTTCTTTCGCGTACTAAGAACTCCTCGAAAGGTTAACCGGCGTTGGGGCCAAGTGTGTTCACGTTGTCGGCAACGATTACTTCATCGATCGTGATACACAAATGCAATTCTAGACTTTAGAAAAAAACAGTTTGAAACAGCGCAAATGTCAACGAAGACGACGCCAAGCGCGTGCTTACCTCGACTGTCGTTCTACGATTCCACTACGAGCCTTCTCCCACCACAGTTTAAACACGATGCGAAGCTCCTATTGGTTATTCCTCCCCCCTACCATGCGCAATCGCTTCATTTTGAACGTTGCACATACGACATAACAAATACGATAAAATACACTTTTTAAATAATAAATAATAAATGAATTAGTTTGATTGTTTAGCCTGATACGAAACAAAAGACATTTAATGTACCTAAAGTTTCTTAAATAATACATATTCGGAAATAGTAACTTGTTTGGATCATCGATAAAAGTAGAAATATGGTTTTATTTCAAATAAATATGTCACTTGTGTTTTTATTCAAGGAACGTTACGTTAATTAAATGTACACCAAGATTATTCATTCCCGAAAATAAAAAATTAAACAAAGTACTTGCAAAAGAATTTAATATTCTTTAAATAGTATCCTTGTTACAAACAGGAGGTAGCAAATATCGTGCGAAACTTGAAATTCAACGGAATAAAACGAATTTTCAAAGTGCACACCGGTATAAGAAGTACATATGTAGCGTGTACTTCGCGCTCAGTCTAACATTGCGCATGCGGATTCGGCCTAAAGTGAATCCGCGTCGTCGCCGTCGTAGTGTCATATTTGCGTTGTGCCTCGAATCACGATACGTAGCGTGTACTGCTGTTAGATTTTATATACACATCCATCGTTTGAGTTTGATCCTACGGACGCAATAAGGTGATCGCTTAATTTGTTTGCCGGGCGTCTGCTCGGAGTGAAAAGGTTTTTCGAAAACAAAACCTTGCCCTCCGTTAATATGTATTTAATCGAATTCCGGGGATCGGTCTGTGGAAATGCGCGCTTGTATCTGGAAGCGTTGGGCACGTAGGTGCCACAATGTGCTTCGATAATAACGAATTCGCGTCTACGTGCTTAGAGATTCTGGACATCGCGGGGTTAAACTCGACTCAACGGACGAATAGTTAAACAGATACGGTAGATAAGTAGGTAGCGCAAAAAGAAAATCAAGAGGGCGAAAGAGACGGCGAGGAAGAAGATAAAAGAGAGCTTTCGACAGACTTTCTAAATCGAAAATCGCGAAAAAAAAACAGTCGATCGATGTCTTATTTGTGATGGGAGTGCCTGCGAGGGGAGCACTCGCGGCGATCGTCGCCATAAGCGCTTTCGCCGTCTATCTAAACAGCCTTAACTGTGGCTTCGTTTTCGATGATATTTCAGCGATTAAGGATAATCGGGATTTGAGGCCTCATACACCTCTGAAAAATGTCTTTTACAATGATTTTTGGGGTACTCCTATGCACAAGGTGGGTAATACGATAGAGGCGCTTTTGGTTTCCCCTTCCCTTTCACTCTTGTCTACCTTCTTGTGTATTGATCCGTTGAACTCTTCTCCTCCTTTCCCTCCCTTTCGATTTGGTTCGATCCAATTCAATCTTATCAAATTTAAGTTAATCTCATCCGAATTGTATTTATTTAATTTTATTTATGCGCCCATCAGTATTTCTTTAATTTCATTTTGCCGCTAATTGATTATATCTGCTGTACTTTATTGGTAAAGTGCATCAAGCGGTAGTAATTTCCTTGATTGATGACTTCTTTATTTTAAACCCGTTTTAATATTTCTTTTTGTTATATTGTAATGTAACTGTCCTTAAAAATTAATAAAAAGACTATTATATTAGATAATGATGCACATTAATGTTACTTGAATAAATAATTTTTTTCAGTTGTTACTTGTATCAGTTCAAACATTGAGTTTCCTACAATTTTCATTTAATAATTACATGCAGAATGAAAATTTTTTTAGACATCTTTGGTTGTTCTTTGCAAAGTTCTTGAGCAATCTGCAATTATATGTTATAGATAAATTGTAATATTTGTAATCATATTTGAAGCAATACAAATATCATACTCTTGTACAGGAGCAATCACACAAATCATATAGGCCATTGTGCGTTCTCACATTTCGATGGAATTATCTGATTCATCAATTGGATCCTATGGGATATCATCTGCTAAATGTTATTCTACATGTTGGAGTATGCTTATTATATTTCAGGTATGTCTCTTTATTTTTAATAGAGTGACTTTTTCCTCTTTTGTGGTATTAGTAATAAAATTCACATTTTGTTGTTTTCTATAAAAAATGAAAATTGGATTAGAAAAGTTAAGAATTGAGTTATTGGGAAGGTATACCATGTATTTTGTAAAATATTTCTTTCTATGTTCTATAAAATGACAATGTTTAAGTATGAAATATACTTTAATGTTTGTTGCAGGATTTGTTTAATGTTTCTATCTGATTCTGCAACTTTTATATCTTCTCTCCTGTTTGCAGTTCATCCTATACATACAGAAGCAGTAAGTTGTACAAATTGGTATTCTCATCGATCGAATCGATCGACGTTACCTTGAAATTGTACGAGAATACTATTTCGTAATTATTTCTAGTCATTGTTCTTCCCTTCGGCGACAATGTCTCAAAACTGTATCCAGGTTCAAAGGGTCGACGTCGAGCGATCGATCGCGTCGTAGTTCCTAGTTCGAGTTTAGATACATTATCAGTGGATAATCGTGTATTAAGGTTACAGGAGTGGTTGGAAGAGCAGAAACATTGTCTTCTTTATTTTACCTAGCAGCTTTAATCACGTATACTAAATGTTGCAGAAGTAGACGGTCAACAGGTAAGATACTTCTTGTATTATATCTAATGTACTTTCTACTTGATATAGCATTACTTTTACCTTCTATACAAACAGATATTAAGTCATTACAATTTTTTTCAGGATGGAGATCCTTGATATTATCTATGTTTTTTGTTTTTACTGCTATGTTGTGCAAAGAACAAGGAATAACGGCTACGGCAGTTTGCGTACTGTATGAAATTTTTGTCATACAAAAGGTAAATGAAGATGTAAAACTGTGCTTAAGTAACATATTAATTGTTTACTATTAAATATTTGTTTAAACTTACATGTTATATCACTTGGTTAGGTAAGAGCGATGGATATTTTCCTGACATTAAAGGCAGTTTTTGGTGGGAAGAAAATATCCCTTGCCTGGACCAGCGAAGGTACAAAACGATTGACTGCTCTTACACTTGTTACATTTAGTTTACTCATTCTTCGGTTACATGTAATGGGCTCAAAGTTACCTGTATTCACCAGGTACCTACGAAAGATTACATATATAACAATACTATACGCATACAATGTTTATAATCTTCAAGATAATAAATAATAATACTATAAATGCATTTCAGATTCGACAATCCCGCATCTGTGGCACCAACGCCTGTAAGGCAGCTTACATATAATTACCTCGCAGCAGTTAATTTAAGGCTACTATTTCTTCCAAGCGATTTATGTTGTGATTGGACTATGGGAACTATACCGTTGCTGGACAGTTTTACAGACCCCCGCAATCTCGTTACTGTGGCGACTCATATGACGGTATTAGGATTACTGGCAACAGCAATTTTAACACCTAATAGACAAACCTCCATCATTCTCATAATGGTTAGAATTAAACATGTATTAGTAACTTGTTTTTTTTTTGTACAGCATTGTATTTGAATATTTATATTCTGTAAAAATTTATAGAGTTTGGCTATGATGATACTCCCATTCTTACCTGCCTCGAACCTCTTCTTCCCGGTTGGATTCGTCATTGCCGAAAGAGTATTATATGCTCCGTCTATGGGATTTTGTATGCTTGTTGGTTATGGATGGAGCATTTTGTGTGACAAAAAGTAAATTTTCCATATACTTAAATTTCTGAAATCTTATCTAGATATATTTCAATAATTTTTATAATCATCGAAATATCTTAATTTATAGGTTCAAGAAACTTACACTATTTTTATTAGTAACACTTCTGGCTGCCCACACAACAAAGACTTTTATGAGGAACTATGATTGGTTGGATGAATATTCTATATTTATGTCAGGATTAAAAGTAAACAATCGCAATGCCAAATTGTTTAATAACGTAGGACATGCTTTGGAAAGTCAAGGTCGATTTAAGGAAGCATTGAATTTCTTTAATATGGCTGTACAAGTTCAAGGCGACGATATTGGGGCACACATCAACGTTGGCAGAACATACAATCATCTTAAAATGTTTAAGGAAGCCGAAGATGCATACCTAAAAGCAAGTACCATAATTAGAAATACGTATTTATCGAATTAGTAAATCATAAAATAATACTGACGTTAATAAGAATCCTTTTTATTTAGGCAAAATCTTTGCTGCCTAAAGCAAAACCCGGAGAATCTTACCAGGCGCGAATAGCACCGAATCACTTAAATGTTTTCGTAAATTTAGCAAATTTAATAGCAAAGAACGCAACTAGGTTAGAGGAAGCTGATTTGCTTTATAGACAAGCCATTAGTATGCGTGCTGATTACACGCAAGCAT
This sequence comes from Colletes latitarsis, assembly GCF_051014445.1. Taxonomy (NCBI): domain Eukaryota; kingdom Metazoa; phylum Arthropoda; class Insecta; order Hymenoptera; family Colletidae; genus Colletes; species Colletes latitarsis. Next base: position 14,216,855 of record NC_135140.1, read on the forward strand.
ATATTAATCGGGGCGATGTCTTAGTTAAACTTAATCGTACTAAAGAAGCTCAGGAAGTTTATGAGCGAGCTCTTTTTTACGATAGCAACAATCCAGATATCTACTACAACGTGGGTATTAGAAATAGATTGCGCTAAAATTTTATTTGTTAATTTTATAATGATCTTATTTCTTAAGCTGGGAGTCGTATTTTTGGAACAAGGAAAAGCATCACAAGCTCTGGCATATTTGGATAAAGCATTAGAATTCGACCCAGAGCATGAGCAAGCATTATTAAATTCAGCCATGTTGCTTCAGGAATTGGGACGCGCAGAATTGCGGAAAGTAGCCAGAGAAAGGCTTCTAAAACTTTTGAGAAAAGTACATTTTTCCTGTACTTATCATTCGCAGTTAATCCAAAAATGGAATGACACCACGAAGTGATTTCATTTTCAGGATTCCAATAATGAACGAGTTCATTTTAATCTTGGAATGCTAGCAATGGATGACCACGATAGCGCAAGTGCGGAACGTTGGTTCCGTAACGCAGTCGCTTTAAAGGAAGATTTTCGATCTGCGCTATTCAATTTGGCTCTTTTATTGGCAGACGAACAACGTCCTCTCGAAGCAGCGCCTTTTTTAAATCAGTTAGTTAGATTTCACCCGGACCACGTTAAAGGTTTAATCCTTTTAGGCGATATCTATATTAACAATATAAAAGACTTGGATGCTGCTGAAAATGTAAGTAAAAATTAATTAACGAAATTGTTTCATATATTTGGTAGATGGTACAACTATTAATGAGAACTCGGAAATCTTTCTAGTGTTTCCGTAGAATATTGCAATTGGATCCAACAGATATTCAAGGTCTACATAATCTCTGTGTTGTAATGGTGGAACGTGGTAAGTTAGGTCTTGCTGCTCAATGTTTAGAACGTGTAGCGGCATTAGCGCCCCATCAAGATTACGTGCATAGGCATCTTGCCATTGTGAAGGCTCGTATCAATCGATTACCTCCGGAACAACGCGACACAGAAGTCTTCGATGATTCTTTCTGGCAAGCTAGCCCAAAGGAAAGAAATTTTAACATGGAAGACATTTCCGGTAGTAACGGTGCTGGCAGCACTGCTGCCACAGGTGGTCCTGGAAACATGGTTAATAGTGGTAACCAGTATTTAGGACAAACGGACTCTGTTTTTTCTAATCACCACAATCACATAGGAAATAAGAAAAGCAATACGGACTCATTGAATAATAATGTAATACATTTGAAGAGTCCGTCAAAGCCTGGAAGAATACCACTAAATGAAGTAAGCGCGGAAGTGAAGGAAGTGTTCGATGATAACGAAAGGTATTTGAGCCCGAGTTCAAATTCGAAAGACATGCAAGAATTTTCCTCTGGAAGAGATTTTAACAAGGACATAAACACGGACGCGACGGAATTGACAATCGATCCGGAACGTGCAACCAAAACAATTAATTCCGAGAAATTTGATCAAGTCGCGCCAATTATTTCAACTGGCGGAAATCATGCTGGCACCACACGTCAAAGAAAAGACACTGCTCTCTCTTAATGATGACGTTAAAATCCGCCGAATATTGTATAAAGTTATATTCTACGTATAACGAAAGAGAATGGTGGTACAGCCGTATAGAGCTAATATGTGAATATAAAATAAATACAGAGTATTGTTTTATATGCTGTACGAATAGAACGTTTTGTAAAATATATTTAAAAAATGTGTATCTCCCTCCTTCTTGTTCTTTAAGGTTTCCCTATGTGAAATAATCATCCATCCCTATTTATAAATAATGATTTAATGGAGATCCATATTTTAAATTTAATTGTTTTGTATGTTATACGAAAGGCGTAGAATATGCTAGTTAACAAAAATGATATATCACAAAATAGTCTTTAATGTTATTATAGTCTTTTTAAGAAATAATTTATCATTTCAAATATTTTATTCTTTTTATTTTTCCTAATCATATTCCTTGGAGGATTAAATTTTGTATTGTTCTCTATTAAATTAATAAACGTAAAAAAAAAATTTAAGATGAATTAATTATTAAGTAATAAAAACACAAAAAGTAAATTACAAAATACAAAAATGTAGTCGATACGATTCATCGTTTAGTGTTAAGATTAACTTACGTTTTTATAACTAAAAGTGGAATCCTTGCTAATAGCATGTATACCGATAATAGTAAGAAGCAGTAATATTAGATATTAAAGTAGTGCGATAATGTCAGAAATACGACTGTAGCTCAGTAAGAGAGGAAAAGAAAAATGAGTAAAGCTGATGTGCGCGAACTGTTCGTGCGTTTACTTTCTGCGACTGATTCGTGTTAAGTAGGGATTGAGCAAACGGGTATTATGCGAGTTAACGATTTTAAACAGAACAGAATAACTTTAGTTGTCAAAGAATTAAGTGTCGAACGCATGTTCTGTCTTTTATTTTCCTTCCTATATTTTGCCATTTCATTTTCTCCGTGCCTCTTATACATCGTTCTCTCTATCTTTCTACCGCGAAAAATTAACCAAGTATAATCGAAACGAGTGTTACAAGTGCTTATACGGTGAATGAAAAATGCTCCCATAAATTATATTCAGGATATTTAATTACAATAACGGAACGTAATACGTGATATGTTTTATATATTTAAATTATAACGATACGATAACGTTTTTTTACTGTGTTTTACCTTCTCGCGATTTACGAATCATGACTGTACGAACGTTTCCAATCGAGTCGGTAGAGCGAATGAAATGAAGACGAATAAAAGGAAAAAAGAACGATTAATTGTTGCAAACACTTTTTCGTTTCTTACATAAATGTTTTTGCACGAAAACAGAAAACAGAACTCGTCCGAGGAACGTCCACAATTTGAAGATAATTACCGATACAGGAAGATCTTTTTATGCCTGATGTTAACGAGGAATAACTTGTTACTGTGGATCATATATCGAATAACTGAATGGAAGGTGTTATTAATCGATTGTCGTTCTCGAATCAAAGGAATCGATAAGCAATGTGGACGATTATAGATACGAACGGTTAATTCTTCATGCTGTGAAACGTTGCAATTTGTAAGAAAACATTCAAGGATAAAGGAAAAAACTACGAAGAAAATACTGATGTACTCGAGAGAATGCAAATGTCAGAATATACCGAGGAGTTTTTCAATCATCGTTAACATTAATTGAGGGGTAACTTTCCAAAACTAGGCAAATTATTTTTCTTTTCTTTACAGATATTATAGTCCGTAAAAGAAACTTTACCAACGATTTATTCAATAAACAGTTCGATATATCGAGACTTGAACGTTAAATTGTTTGGTTTTGTAAATTCGCGTAAAGTAGAAACGGATTTTTAACTGTTAAGTATGCTTTTTCTGCCGTTTACAATATTAACTTCATTTTATCAGTGTTTTTACAGCTTTCTTATCATTCTTATTGCATTTGTTTTCAGTGTTGAAATATAATTTAAAAATTTATCAAAATAGAAAAAACAACAAAATTAATATTTGTAATAACGTGCTCTTTTACATACTGTACTTATCAAACAGATTCTCGTTCGTTTTATATAACTCTTCGAAATATACTACACACATTGAAAATATATATTTCCATTTGTTTAAGTATTATCGTTCTTTTCTTTACCGGATATGTCAAAGTCAACAACGAAAATTAGATTGGTTGGAAGTTATTCTTCGGTTAATGTAAAGATCAATACATAAAACAAGAAAGGAAAGTACCAAACTGTGATAGTCAGCATAATACACACATACACACACGCGCGACACACAAAATATATGCATATGTATATGAATATATAGTTTGCTGATCTCTGTTTTATCGATGTATAATAAGTAAGTGATTTTTTTACATATATTTTTTATTACAATAGTTATTTTATTATTTATCTATTTTGTATTATATTATAAGCACTTTATGCAAATTGACCTTAAAAATTATGTGATTAATTGAGACATAATTCGACTAACCGATGTTTTGGGAAGAGTGAAACAACAGCTTATCCTCGGAAAATGCTGGTTAAACAATATCCGTATTGGCAAAGGAAATTTATATCGAGGCAATTCGTTATCAATCGCTATGAATCACTCAACGGAATGATAATTCTGTTAACATTATAAAAGCAGAACGTATCATTCATATCACGTATGAGTTTTTCCACCTAGATCTCTATTTATAAACTCGTACTAAAAGTACTGACAACTAACGCCCCTTATCTTTCAAACGGGGTAAACTAAAATGTTTTCTTCTTTGTCGATGCTTATCAATGTACGGTAGATAAAATTCTGTGATGAATAAAATAAAAGTCAATTTAATTAAAGAAAAAAAAAAGAAGAAAGAAAAAAAGATAACGATTTACGGTATTAATACATCTTATTAAATAATTTTCTCTGAAAATCTTTTCGAATTTACCACTACTAACAAGAATAGAAATCGCATGAAATTCGTAAAATATTTGTAAATCGTTTGCACCGAGGGAAGATTTACAGCTCGAGATTTATATTTGCATGAACGATATCTAAAAATAGGTTGTCTGGTATACGACAGCAACAGCATGGGGCATCATTATTGATAAGTCTGATAAAGTTTAACGAAATTAATTTAAATAGACACACTCGAGGATCAGACAAGGCATTTCAGATATTATCGGTGAAAAAATGTGCATCGAAAATACATGTATCGAGGATTCCACACTACACATTGGCACTAAATTTTATTTGACTGTATGTTTTTTAGTAAAAGGATTCTCTACAGGCTATATACACTCATTTTTATTATCAAACGTTCCGTTTTATTTATCCAGAGTAAAATCATTTCAATCCTACGAGCATTATTAAGTGTTTTCCTCTTTTTAGGTATAATTCAATAAATAATTACCTTTTTAATGATTTTCGTTGAATTTTTTTAGGTTCAGGTCCTGTTTCGTTTTATCGATAAATGTATTGCAAGTTTCATTTAACAACAATTGACATTTTAAAAGTATTGTTTTGTTTCTAGATGTTCGCGTACCAATTACACGTGATCGTGAGTTTGATACTCGTAATAGCGATTCTAATGCCAGAAACAGAACACGCGCAATCGGTTGTATTTCAGTATAGACTAAAGCGACAGGCTGAAAACGAAGGGCGCAAATATTGCGGCAGTAATCTTGCAAGCACTCTGCGAATGATCTGTGGTAGTGTTTACAATTCCCGGTTCAAAAAAAATATTCCAGGTAAATTGACATTCGTCGCGGGCATTTTAATCCAGCGTATATTATAAGTAGCTAATAACAATGTTACGGAAAGTGACACACATTATCATTTGAATGGCCACTACATTTCGTTTAATGGTGTAAACACAATAACTCTTTTCTCAAATTTTGTATGATTCTGGTACACTTTATCCAGCACTGTATATGTAAGAGATATTTTTTTCAGAAATGGAAATGGATTATGGATTTAATAAAGATATGCATCCTTATAAATCCATCGAGAGCGCTAAAAAAATGTTAAGATTTCGGAGAAATTCATTGGGTATCTACCAAGAGTGCTGCCTAAAAACGTGTTCGACACAAGAGCTGCGCTCCTACTGCGGTAGTCGTTGACGAATTATTTTGTTAACCTTTTAAACATGAAAAAAAAAAAGAATTAGCTTATTGTTTAAGAAAACCTTCTAAATACATACTTGTCGTGATAGTTCACGATATGGAATATTGTTATTCCATACAATTTGGAATTTGTTTAAAATTGTTACTTTGATTGATAATGTAATATATTTCACTCGATTTCATGTGATAAAATCGAATCTCGTTTTTCTAAAATTTTATTAAACAAAGATTTTATTTTGTGAACAGAATTAACTGTAATAGTGATCGATTTTAGTCTATTATATGTACTAAAGTTCTCTATAAAATTTGATCTCATTTGTACTTAACCGATGTATATTGCATAAGAACAGATTCTATGTTGTCAATTATACATGTATTGCCTTAGCGTTGTTACTTTTTCGATGAGCATGAAAACAGTCAAGAAGTGTGTAGTTGAAGTTTATAGGTTAGGTTTCTTAAAATTTCATTTCGTATACGATAGAAGCAAATAAATTATTTTCAGTGCTCATATGTGAAAATATAGTCTGTTTTAATAAGATATTACCTGTAAATTTTAAATATATTTTCATAAAATAAGTTTTCGTTATCATTTTTGTTATAAGATTACGTATACATTGTTTTATATAGATTGTTGTTACCAGGTGAATTACACATATTTAAGTATGTACATAAGTTATAAAAATATCAAGAATAACAAGAGGACAACATTTATAAAGCTTTTATATAATCTGATAAGTTTTATAAACTTACATTTAAATACAAGTAAAGCAAGAATATATAAAGGTTTATACAATCAAAGATATTGTTCAGCAGAATTCTGGTTTAAAAATATAAAGCTTTTATAGTTGAATGCTAGAAAAATATTGTGAATAATTATACTGTATTACACAAATATTTCATGAATAATGGAAACAGAAGAAATTTATAGTTTCACAATTACTCCACCCATTGTATCAAGATTTGCAGTTCAATGGTCTCAAGACAATCATATATCAATCATTAGTGAGAAGGGAATTCATATATTTGTAAGTTTAATGTAAATTATGTTTTATTTATTCTACGTATATACAATATGAGTACAAAATATACAAGATGTTCAGCCACCCCTGGGAAAAATTTTAATGAGAGATTTTAGAGGCCAAAATAAGACGAAAATCAAGAATATCAATTTGTTGATTGAGGCTTCGTTAAAAAGTTATTAAAAAATTAAATTTAAAAATTTCAAATTATTCACGAAAAAATTATTTTCGGTTGCGGGGGTCAATTACAATAATTTTTGGTCAATAAACATACCCCCAAATTTCTACGCACTTTCGAGAAAAAAATTCAGGAAGGTAGACAAATTTTTCGACAAAATTAAAAAATTTCAAATCGTTCTGGAAAAATTATTTTCGGTTGCGGGAGTCAATTACAATCATTTTTGGTCATTACACATACCCCCAAAATCTTACGTACTTTCGAGAAAAAAATTCTTTATCGAAAATATACCGTGTAGCTCGAAATGTTTCTATAACTTTTTAACGAAGCCTCAATCAACAAATTAGTATCCTTAATTTTTCCTAGGGGAGGTAGAACATCCTGTATAATATACCAGATTATTTTTAAATCTTAATTATAAATGTTATTAGTAATAAGACTACCAATAATAATTATAATATTATTTTTTATATAGGAATTAATACCTACTCCAATATCTCCTCACTCAACTATAAAATTTTCTCGATCTTTTATTTACGTGCCGTCGAGTTTTCCAACAGAGATTGTAATGAATAAAATAGAATCTAGAATGTACAACATGCACCATGAAGCAGTTTATTCACTTTTAATGGAAGAAAGTCTGACTCCGAAAATATCTAATGTTAGGGAGATGATTCCAAAAATATCTGATTTAGAGTGGTCACCACAAAATCTAATACATCCAAGCAAATGCTTTCTTGCAATTTTAACAACAACAGGTGCTATTACAATTGTCCACAAAATTTCTACAGATTGGTACCCTGCATATGACTTGTGCTCTATACGCTATAGCGCTATAAAGGACGAAGTTAATACAAAGTTAGAAGATATTAGGAGCAACAATATTTCATTTCTAATGTTAAAAAATTGCATTAAAGCACTACAAGCTTCTTGTATGACTTGGAGCACACTTCTTGTAGATTATGCATATCTTGCTGTTGCTTATTACAATGGAGACATAGTTATTTATAAATTTCCAAAGATGTCAGATTATGATCAAATATCTGATCTTAAGATTGCAGGTACAATACGATTAAATGAAAATGTTAAAATAAATGTTCTACATTGGATTACAATTGATATGAAAGAACATATAATTATGGTTGGATATTTTGACGGACGTATTTACGGTCTTAAAATTAAAGATCATGACCAGGCAATTGAACTTGAATCTCTTATTAAATATTATGATTATACAGATCGTATTCCTATTAGTGCTATAAGAATGTTTCCACAAGTTGATTCGATTACAAAAGTTCTTGTTTCAAAAGGAACTTTTCTTTTTTTATTGACTTTTACAATAAAAGGAATACTAAAGAGTATACAACACTTACAATTAGAAGGATTCATGGTTTCAGGTAAATGAAATACAATTCTTTTATACACAATAAAGACATGTTACAAATATAAGTACATTGATAACTTTTAGGAGTAATTTGTGTCAGTGCAGATTATGCACTAGTTACAACAGAGAATAGTTCTATGTTTGCAATTGATACACGAGAGAATCATTTCTTAAAAATTGAAGTAAAGAATGGATTGCAACAAGCTCATGTACGATATCTGGGTCTTGCTCATTCTTCAAGTTATGTGATATTTGTAAATATAACTTCTCCAAATACTCTATATGATCATTTAGTAATAAAAGAACCAAGCAAAATACATATGTTTTGCTTGAAAAGCGAAGATTGGGATCCATTGTTTGTATTGCATAAAAATAAAAAAGTAAGATTTGAACAGCTATGGGACTGTTTAGAAATAATTAGGATGAAAGCGACTAAAGCAGCGGAACCCGCATCTGTATTGCCAAAAGTATCATCCAACTTGGAATATTTGTCTTTACATGAATTACGAATAGCAATGTGGATATCAGTGATAATGGAAATTTGTGAGAAAAAAAAAATAATTCAAGGGATAGGAAGTATAGCTGGAGAGATATCGGAAGTGCAGCCTTTAATTTTCGTTCATTCTGCTTGTAATTATCTCGAGCACCTTGAAAATAAAGTTCCTTTGCTTGAAGAACACAAGCTCTCTATAAACTTATTACGAATGTATTTGGAAGTATATCTTGCAGGAGAAGAAAATGAAGAAGTAACTCCGCTTTCCAAACGCGTTAAAGATATTTTACAGAAAATATTAAAATTCAGTTCAAATATTGTTGAGTCTTGCAATTTGTGTGGAGAAATGATACATGATCTTTCTTGGAAAGTGACTAAATGTACACAGGGTCATATACTGCCTAGATGCGCTATTACTCTTTTACAAATAACTACTGTGCACTACAGGATGTGCCAAATATGTGGTTTAATTTTTCATCCATGTTTGGATCATGTGTTTCAAGAAACAAGGTGTCTTTTTTGTGATGTACCTGCGATCCAGGAAAATAGAGTATTAAACTCAAAATCTTACATCTCTATAGAGAAAAGTTTATCTAGACAACAAAATTATACTTCAGAACCAGTAGAAGATCAATAAGTAAAGGTAATAACCAGTGAATCTTGAAATACATGTACTTGAAGTACAATTTAAGATATGAATTCAAACATTTGAAACTGATATTTTTTAAGATAGAATACACTTAGTATTAACTAGTCCTAGATTAAGAAGATCCTATATTTTCATTACTTTCATTTTACTTGCTGAATATACAAAAGTTTGATAAAATAATCCATTTTACAATGATATTTTCTTGGCAGGTAAATTTTTTGATGTACAATTTAATGTAATTTTAAACCAATAGAAAATTGTACAAGCTAATAATTATCCCATACATACTTGGCCATAATATGTAATTTAAATCATGTAAATATAAAAAGATACTGATTTACAGTTCGCGCCTTTCATATTTTATAAAAAAATTTTACTGTTCTACAAACTATGTTCGAAATATGTACCGTATATAATATACGTCAAATTACCATAAATGTTTCCGATGTATCAAACCGTATACGGTTACGAAGTCTTAGTAAACGATAAGTCTGTTCTGTATTTATTTATATGTTGAATTTTGTATTTTGTTGAATTAAAAAATTTCAAATCATTCTAAAAAAATTATTTTCGGTTACGGAGTTCAATTGCAATCATTTTTGGTGAATACATATACCCCCGAAATCCTACGCACTTTCGAGAAAAAAATTCTTTACGAAATCGGTAGGTGGACAAATTTTTAAATTATAAAATAAAAAGAATTTTAATCTTAAAATTCGTGATAATGTTTATGTCTAATCGATTTAGAATTAAAAGTCGGCGGATGCGAAAATCCCATCTTTGGGAACAACACCTAAGCTGAGCAATTAAACTGAACAACTCAGAGACTGAACATCTCTGTTACGGAATAACTCTGGAATAAAACTGAACATCCTATATTTGCAATCCTATATAAAAATATAATTGACACAAATTTAATTAAATATTATGGACTTGTTTATATGTATGTACGTATAGTTCGAAACGTAAAAATGCCTGGCAGTGGAGATTCAAAATTGCATACCGTTGACGCGAAGACGGACTTCAGCTGTTCAAGAGCAAGAAGGAAAGGCTCCCATTCATGTTCTTTATCGAATTCCCGAAGTTGCATGAAGTACTAACCGGGCGTAACATGTGGCTCATTTAATAGGATATGTCGGCTTTCCCCACCACTTCGTTGAACGCTAAAGAAATTCGTCGTTACTAATGTCGACGTCGATGCACTGAATTATGCCAGATCTGGCCACACTGAGTACAAGTTCTCTGTAGTGTAACCGTTACACTGTAACGTAGAAGGTATGTAAATATTCTTAGAATACGACTTTGTTTCTAACAGTATACAATGAATAATGTAATTCTGTTACCTTTGGCTTCTAAGTCAAAGCGTAAAAATGTTTTATATTTAATATAAAATCTGTTTTCAACTTCGAAAACATTTGCGCAGTCGCCATGTCTTCTTCTTCCAAGTAAGTGATTATTCTAAAAACTATGTTCTTTATTAGAGTTTTAAAAGATATTCAAAAAGAAAATATTAATTTTAATGCACTCGATCAAATATATGTATAATTTATTCAACTGCCATGTATTATGTTTAATAGATTTCATTTCAGAAGGAATAATAAAAAGAAATATTTAGAATCAACTCTTAATTTTAATAAGAATTATGGGAAGAATAAACATGAAAAAATTAATAATATTCTGAAATCAATACGTACGTTATGTGATGATTCTAGTTCTGCAGAAGATACAGAGCCGACCGTTGGGCTTAATTCTGAGAATCATATAAAACATTTGGGCAAAATTGTGACAGAAAACACCAAGCATAATGAAACAAGATCAAAACACAATAGTGAGTGTTGTAATAGTTCAACAGAATATTCTCCTAAATTACTTTCAGATGGTAACTCAAAATCAAAGAAAAGAAAAACATCTAAGTCATCTGATGACAATGTAAAAGAAATACAAAACTCTTTTATGTTGTCTGACAACAATGTGATCAAAAAATCACAAAATAGGACAAAACCTTTGTTACCGGTAGTTAGTGAAGATAGTGATAGTGACAATTACAAGCAGAAGACATCAGACAGAAAACATTTAAAATTCAACGAAAGTAGAAAATCTAGAAGAAGTAAAATAGTTGACAATAATATGAGGAAACAAAAAAACAGGAATGAAGAATCAGATTCGAGTGATTCGAATGTTGAGTTACATGAAAAATACACTGAGAAAAAGGGAAAACAATGTGTTGCTTTGAAATCAAATAAACAAAATTTTATTAATTTACATACCAATGATATTGTCTCTAGTTCTGGTGAAGAATTTCAGAAATCAAAATTTGCTCATGCTAGCACTAGTTATAAGAAGATAAGAAAGTTACCTGGGGTCAAAACAGATTGTGGTCAATCTTGTAAGTCACATTCAGTGTCCTCAAAACAGACAAAAGACAAAACAGTGATTGACAAAGAAAACAGTTTGTATTTGAAATCTAATGTTATTAAGATTTTAAATAAATTTAGAGAAAGTTGCTCTGAATATGAATTATGTATAGAGCGTGTAAAATGGAAACATTTTAAAAAAGAATTAACATATATAGAATCTGCAAACAATTTAATAAATAAAGTGAAAAATGTAATTAATAAATTTAAAGTGGAACTTGACACGCAAGAAAAAGATTTAACAAGTTTTTATGAAGAGTGGAGTAAAAACTACAATTTACAAAATAGAAATTACGAAGATAGTCCCTTAAATAAAAACGAAGTATTGCAAACAGCAGATTCTAAAAAGAACTCTAGTCTGTCAAAGAATAAATCCTCTTCACAGGAAGAAAACTTAGTTTCAGAATGCGACAGCGAAGAAATATTTTTTTCTGACAAAAATGAGGAAACAGGAGAAAAATCAGCATCCATTCAAATATCAGAAAAGTCTGTGGTTGATAATAGTGAAAACATGGTACACTCAGAAGATAATCAGCCTGTTTCTCCTATTTTAGGCAGTGACAAGAAAAAAGCAATATCTGATGAATTATATGTAAAAGATACATCAAAAGCGATTGATACAGGTAACAAAACTTGCGAAGAATGCCATGAACAGGAAAATGACAATATGAATAATTCTATGCAAGATATATTTGAAGAGTCAATTGAGAATGTTGAAGCTGTTGATATTTTGAAACAAAAGAAAAATAAACTTAAGGAAGAGGCTAGTTTAGTATCAAAAACAAATAAGGATAAAATGCTACCTATAAAAGCTGGTTTTGATAAAGGTAATATGTTGACAAAATCCAGAGAAACAAGTGGGAAACCTGATAATAAATACACGAATACAAACGAAATGAGAAATACTATGTTTAAGTCCTTTTCTTCTGAAGAAACATTAACATCAAAGATAGATGATAATGAATCAATTGCAACAGTTATAATTGAAAAAGAGATACATAATATTTTAAATGAACTTAATGCAGAAGAACAAGCTAAAAAAGCAATGCTGGAATCTGATTCAGAAATGTTTCCTAATGAAGAGTGTTTATCTAAAAACTCAAATAAAAATTTTATGGATAATAGTTCAAAAAAAAATGACACAGTAGAATTTGAAAAAGTAAAATCCAATAGCAAGAAAAAGATAAATAATCCAGAAACTAATCCCTTTGACGAAGACAGTTCATCAGATGAGAAGGATACAATTATTGATACAATTATTGATGAGATCTGTGCTAAACGTGCTCTTCTTGATTCAAATTCGGACGATTCTATGATTCCTTCTTATTCGAATAAACCATTGTGTAAAACACACAAATCTGGTGTTAATAGCGAGAACATACACGCAAAAGCTACACTATTAGCGTCGTCGAACAGTGAAAGTTCAAATTCTGATAGTGAGTGTAATTTGCAAGTTACAAAAGTAAACCCCTCATTGAACAAACAAAAGGAAGAGAGCAAAGAGAATTCTTTAGATGTAAAGTTGTCAGAGTTTGATTCTAGCATTAGTGAAAGGGTAAAGAGAAGACGAACTGGTGTTAAGAAAAACAGTGAGTTAGAATCTGATAAAAAACTAATGATGAATTGTTATGTCGCCATTGAAAAATTATCCGAAGAAATTCTAAAAAAGCATGCGGATGCATTGAACAAATCGCGACATTATTTGGATGCTAAAAATATTAAAAGGTATAAAGTACATGTAAATACTTAAAAATTTGTTATTTTTTCTGTTAAAAAAAAATCAAAAGTTAACTTTAAAACATAGGATTATTTTTGTCAAGTATGCAGAATTAAGAAAATGTAGTATGGCTCTGTTTTAGTAACCGAGTTTTTTAAAATTCATAAGTACCATTATCTTTGTGTGATTTCAAAAGAAATGATTGAATGATTAATGAATCAAATTATTTTTAATAAATATACAGGATGTTCGATTTATCTGGATTTTCTGAAATACCTCAGAAGAAACAGAATATTAAAAAAATGTTTTTACAAAAATTGTTTGGTACAAAGAGGGGCATAATATGGTATAAACATTTTTTTCTTGTCTGTAGAACCATATAGGAGATTTCAAGGTCAAGTTAATTTTTTTTAATGGAATGCTCTACTTTCTTATTTATAGTTTGATAGTGCTTGTAAAGACGAATCCAACGAGGTACTATCATAGGCATTTCGTATTGTGGGAATTTTGTAAAATCATTAAAGACCATGATACATATCTGGTCAACACACATCGTATGCTTTTGACTAGCTAAATCTTACTTGACCATGCTACTAATACGATTGAGTCGCCTTAGAGTTCTCCTCTATGAAGAAGTTATTAACAAGTGAAAGATTGTTAAGTAATTCTAAAAGTGAAATGAAATTGAATGGATAAGTGTCATAAACAAATTTTGTTAGTATATGATTCCTTTCTAGGAAGGCCAGATGGTTTGCACCTTCCCCTATTTCTCAGTATTCCATGGGTTCCGCCATTCAGTTTCGGGCAACATCGGTAGAAGTCGTCAGAGCAGAGTCGGTCTGAATGACGTAAGCGAAGGGGTACCCCTGCCGGCACAGCACGAAGAATATTAAGGAGTGGGGGAAGGTGCGAGTCTTTATCTGGCCACCCTAGTCCTTTGGTGTCACTTATCAAACATTGTGTTCCATTGGAAAGCGGTAAGGTGATTTTTAAACTTCAAAGAATGCCTCGACGCTCGATTCTTTTTTGTTTTTCAATCTTTAATCTACAATTGTCGCTAACGGCGAAGTGCTGACGAAGATGTTGAATATCGCGTGTCGAGTCCATGTTTTTATGTTTATTGCAACAATACTGTAGTTTATGAAATTTTTACAAAGTGTCAGTTTAGCACAAGTGTTCAGAGTGTCGAGTATTAGTTCAGTGAAGTTTATAAGTTTGTTACTATAACAAGATTTTGGTGTTGTAATAATATTTTGTGAAAAAAAAGTTTTGGACTACTCAAGAAAAAATGAAATTAGTTCTACACGGTGATGACTGTTTAATGTACCTTGAAGTTAGTGATGAATTTCATAAAAGACATCTGAATAGATCTAAACCCTTACTGTCAGTGTTAAGAAAAATAGGTATATTATTTTAGACTATTGGAAGTGTTATTAAAAAAGAGAAACAGTCTTTTATTACATTGGATGCACATGAAATAAATGTATTGGCAACAATTGTATATAATGCTAAGATATCTGTCTGGACATTGACAGCTAACTTTAATATCTTTACATGGATTGTATATAAAGTATTAAAAAAGAATGGATATGAAGCCTTTAAATGGGTTACTATAAATAAACCTTTTCCATGAGATTTTTAACTCTGTGTTGAATTTACTTTGTAGGTGTCTGAGAAAATTATGGATAACTCAAATTTTGTTTAAAACTTAGTGATAATAGCTTAATATATTTATACACATGAACTAGTTTGTCTTAAAAATTTCAGATTATGGACTGTAAAAAATCCTGAATGGATTCATAAAAATAGTAATCAGTATTGTTAATTTGTTATGGCTTGGTATGATATGCATGACCAAAGAATAATTGAACCATATTTCTTTTACATGTCCTTAAGAAACTATTAATGGCTAAATTTACCTACAATTTTTGCAAGTATATTTGTCCAGTGTTAATGATATGTCACTACATTTAAGGCAGTATTTATGATTTCAGCAAGATGGTGCTCCTCTTTGATACACTCTACCAGTACGTGTTTGGTTAAATAGAAAATTTATCGATAAGTGGATTGGACATGGTGGACCTATTCCATAGCCTCCACGATCACCTGATTTGTCAACATGTGATTTCTTCTTTTGGGACTATTTAAAAAAACATTATCTTCCAAATATCTGTTCAAGATACTAATGACTAAAATAACTATTACAAATGCATGTGTTCAAATAATGGAAGGAATATTGCAAAATGTTCAACAAAAATCTTGAACACAGCTAGAAAACTATATTTATAATGACAGGATATACATTAATGGGAGATCCAAAAGAAAATAATGATTAACTCTCACTTAAAGATTGGTAAATGGGAATAAACATAATTAATTTATAGTTTTTCTGAATTTTAACTGTCTTAGAACTACTTGACACTTTTTCATTTGTTAGTTACTTCTTCATTGAGGAGAATTGAGGCATCTAGTTCGTATTAGTAGCACAGTTAAGTAAGATTCAGCTGGTTCGAAGGTATGCAACATATGTTGATCAGATACCAAGGTTTTTCATGATTTTACCAAATTCACATAACAGGAAATGTCTATGATAGCACCTCGTTGGATTTGTTTTAACAAGCACTATCACACTGTAAATATAAAAGTATAGCATTCCTTAAAAAATTAACTTGACCTTGAAATCTCCTATATGGTTTTACGCACAAGAAAAAAATGTTTAGACCATATTATGCCCCTCATTATACCAAACAATTTTTGTAAAAATATTTTTTTAATATTCTCAGTTTCTTCTGAGGTATTTCAGAAAATTCACATAAAATAAATACTCTATATATACGGGGTGTTCGGCCACCCCTGGGAAAAATTTTAATGTATTATTCTAGAGGCCAAAATAAGACGAAAATCAAGAATACTAATTTGTTGATGAAGGCTTCGTTCAATAGTTGTTAACGTTTAAAGTTCCGGTCGTACTGAATTTTTTTCTCGAAAATGCGCAAGATTTCGGGGGTATGTCTATTGACCAAAAATGATTATAATTGACCCCCGCAACCGAAAATAATTTTTCCAGAACGATTTGAAATTTTTGAATTTAATTCTTAATAACTTTTTAACGAAGCCTCCATCAACAAATTGGTATTCTTGATTTTCGGCTTATTTTGGCCTCTAGAATCCCCCATTAAAATTTTTCCCAGGGGTGGCCGAATACCCTGTATATATTCTTTTTTTATTATTATTTTCTAATGAGTCATTAATTCCTTTTGCAGTCTCACTAATTTGGACAGACTTGAAAGAGACTGTAAAAAGACAAATTCGACGCGTAATTCCTCATCCGCGATAAAAATTCAAAAAGAAAAAGAAACAGAAGACACTCTTTTGGATCATTTAATGAAAGTGGCAAATGGAGAATTCATTGGCAATTCTGAAGAACATTCTGATTCAGAAAGCATGAATCCAATCACAGAAGTACAATCTAATTTTCCAACTACTGAAGAGTTAATAATGGAAGCAGATATGGCCACAAAGAAGATGCTTTTAAATTCTTCTGATTCGGATAAGGGTATTTAAATTAATTACTCTTTAATGTTAATTTGTATTAGATTCAAAAACACTACATATTCAGCTGTATTATACTTTGTGTAAAGTTGTGTAAAATTTATACATGGTTTATTTTAATTTAAAAGAATATAAGAACGAGTCGGAAAATAATAATAGTGACCAGGAGGAAAAAAAAATTAAAACAAAATCATTGAAAAATACTGAGAGAAAGAGTTTGTCCAGCGAAATGGTAAAGATTAGAATGCAAAAAAATTTGTGATCTGAAATAGTCATTCATGATTTATAAAAAAAAATATTAATTTTCGTTTCTCTACAATCAGGATAACGAAGATGAACGAAATAAAAGTAAATGGAGACAAAATAAAATATTGACATTAAAGTTCTCAGATTCAGATTCGGACATTGCAAGGGAAAAATTGGAAAAACACCGACAAAAATTACGCGAAGAAGCAGAAGATAGTCACACGTGGGTTACTTAACATAATTCTGTGTAAAATCAATAATGTATCAAATAAATTATACATTTTTTTTTAAACAGAGATTCTTCAGAATACCAAAAAAAAATTATTAAACGTAAAAGAAGAAATCGTAAAATTACTGATTCCGATTCAGAGATACAATTAAATGATTCTGAATCAGACTCCAGTAAGTCTTTAGGATTGGAAGATACATCTTCAAATACTGATTCTAGCATAGGAATGAAAAAAAAGAAAACACGTAAACGTAAGACAAATAAATCTTCTGATTCGAGTTCCTCGCTTTCTGAAAAGAGGTATGTTTTTTACTGTTACTTAAAGAATCTTTTGGTTTTAAGGTCGAAAAAAAGAACTTTTTTGATCATTTTTTCCGAAGAAATCCATGGAACTTTTTAATGCAGTAATTTTGTCACGCATTAATATATGTTTTGAGAACATTTAGGAGTTATATGTACAGAAGTAGATTCTTCTTTTTACCCTGAAAACCAAAAGACTCCCTCGAAGAAACAAGACATTAAGATTTTTTGGGAAACTTTTTTTATGCAAAAATTTGTATTGATATTACACCTTTACATATTTAGATCAAAGGTAAAACGAAAACGAATTAAAATGATGGACTCCGATAGCGATGATAGTTCTAATAGTGATGGAACTAAGAATTCTCCAAAAGTACCTGGCACAAAAGGTCGCAAAAATATTCGGAAAGTACTAAAGGACAAACATATTGCAGATGATACTAAGCAAGCTGCAAAGCAAGAAGAAGAAAGACTTAGACGCATTGCTGAGCGACAAAAATTAGTATGTATTTATAATAGATAAAGAATTAATTAAATGTTCCATAAAAATTTATAAAGATGATTATCATTTTTCAATATTTTTTATGTTATAGTATAATGAAATGTATGAAGCAAGATTGGCTGGCGAAGAAAAAGTAGAAAATTTGGTATTAGATTTCAATCCTGAAACAAAAGAAGAACTATTAAGTGTTGACAAGAATTTGGTGAAGCGTCTGAAACCACATCAAGCTAAAGGAATAAAATTCATGTGGGATGCTTGTTTTGAGTCCCTTGAAAGGATAAAATCTTCTTCTGGATCTGGATGTATAATTGCGCATTGTATGGGACTTGGAAAATCTCTTCAAGTAATTGCTCTAACACATACACTTTTGGCACATGAAGAAGAAACTAACATCAGAACCATTATGATCGTTTGTCCTTTAAGTACGGTACTTAACTGGTACAACGAATTTAATTTATGGTTGAAGGACATCGATAATAGCGACATTGATATTTATGAATTGACTAAGTAAGTAATTTTTTTTAATTTACTTGTATATATAATGTACAGTAATGCTCACTTAAACGTCCGCGGTTATCTCCACCAATTCTTGGAAGTTAACGCCAGTCATTAGTGATATTGTATATGTATATGTAGGTATATGGTTTCGGGTACTAGCTATTGTATCTCATTCACACTTATCCTCGTTCCTCATCTTAGTTGAATTCCGAGAAGTGACCATGCCCACTTAAGTGTCCGTGGCTGGTCCCGTGTCACATTCGCCCAGATTTTTAGATGGTCACGCATTCTCATTCACACGATACTTTCAAGCACTATATCCCAAACACTCTTCTTTTACACCTCAGCCACTTTTAACCCCTTGCACTACGCTGAAATTCGGAAGAAACCGTGCCTAACCCATACGCCCGATTGATCAGAACGAGTCCTAATATCGGAACTTGAAACACGATATGTCAATCGATAGAATATCGATATTTACGAGTTCGACTCGTGATATTCATGTTTTGTTGAAATATCGATTACGAGTCACACTCACACAAGAGGTTAATGAAACAACTTTGCAATCGTTTCATTCAAAACATTCCTTAACCGCACCAATTCATAAACATTCAGACGACATTTTCAGTTTTACAATTTTTATTCATAAATTTGTTAAAGATATAAGAAAAACATTGAGCGAAAAACTCAGCTTCAATGTTGGCAAAGGACTGGTGGCGTACTTCTTATCGGTTACGAGATGTTCAGAAATCTCAGCAGTACTAATAATAAAATGCGAAAAACTATGAAAGAAGAAATCCTACAGTGCTTGATCGATCCTGGTCCAGATATGATAGTTTGCGATGAGGGTCATTTATTGAAAAACGAAGATAGTGCTATTAGCAAATCTATAAAACGTATTAAAACGTTACGAAGAGTTATCCTTACAGGAACGCCACTGCAAAATAATTTAATAGAATGTAAATATCCAATAATATTGAATAATGAGAACCTGTAAAATAAGAGGATGTCCGATATTTAGGTATTTAAATATTTTAAACTCTGATTTTACAGATCATTGCATGGTACAATTTATAAAACCAAACCTTCTAGGAACAAAGAAGGAATTTTTAAATAGATTTGCAAATCCAATAACCAATGGCCAGTTTGATGATTCTACTGAAAATGATGTTAAACTAATGAAAAAACGCGCTTATGTGCTGCACAAAATGTTAAAAGGGAGTGTACAGAGATTTGATTACTCTGTGTTAATGCCTTTTTTACCACCAAAACAGGAATATGTAATATTTGTGAGCCTAACAGATGTACAAATTAAACTATATCGACATTATTTGGATAACTTTGCAAGGTATAAGAGATAAATTTTTGTATGCTTAGTATTTCGATCTTTATGAAACTTCTTAAGCAAAATAAAGTTATGAAGTGTATAACTGTTTCTTTTGTTACAAATTGATAATATACAGGGTATAGATTTTATAGTAATTATATTTTATTTTTAATATATGTATTATTTTTTTTTTTAGGCAACATCGTGCTGCGGGTGGATCTCTGTTTGCAGATTTTCAAGTACTCCAGAGAATATGGACACATCCCGTAATTTTACGTTTACATTCAGAAAAGACGGGAAAGACGCTTGAAAGGAAATATTCTTCATCTGACTCTGAAGGTTCTTTAAAAGATTTCATTGTTGACAACTCTGATTGTCAGTCTGAAACTACTATAGAGAGTTCTACTGAAGATGATGATGATGATAATGATACGTCAAAGAATATAAAAAATACAAGAAGTAATAATGAAGGTATGACATTTATTGAAGATTTATGTGTCCTGCCATAATTTTGTTGTTTCACGCATGCAGCCATATATTGATGCTCTTATTCCCGTTACTTTACATTTTTGTTCATTTTTGTTCTTTTTTACGTGCTTAATGTAATTGTTTGTCACTCTGTTACGGACTCATCATTTAATAACCAACAATATCAATTTGTTATTAAAATAATCTCAGTTTTAAATTGCATAACGAATGGACTATTATTATATTCAGAGGTAGATTTAATTTCGGAACCGGAAGAATGTGAAAAAGAAGAAGAGTGGTGGTCACAGTTCATTCAACCCGAACATTACAACGACATGAGGATTTCCGCTAAATTGACGCTCCTATTTGGTATTTTAAAGGAGTGCGGGCAAATAGGCGATAAAATGTATGTCTTTCATGTGTCGCATTAACAGTCTTTAACAATTTTTGGTTTTTGAAGCTTTTAGTGACTACATTTAATTTAAAAAATATCTTTTAGATTGGTATTTTCACAGTCTTTGTACTCATTAACTTTAATTGAGCAATTTCTTGAAATAATCGATGACGCGACACAAAACGGTACGTCAACGGAATCCATTGATGGACACAGTGGCTCTTGGTCATTAGGTTTGGATTATTTTCGACTGGATGGTCAAACCTCTGCCGACAACAGAAATAGATGGTGCAAAATATTCAATAAACCATCGAACACGAGAGCAAGATTATTCTTAATATCGACACGAGCAGGTGGATTAGGAATCAATTTAACTGCTGCCAATCGCGTCATTATATTTGATGCAAGTTGGAATCCTTCCCATGATGTTCAAAGTATATTTCGTGTATATAGGTACGGTTCATTGACTTATTGAGACAATGTTCTATAATCATTTTCTAAAATCCATATGATTTATAGATTTGGTCAGAAAAAACCGTGCTATGTTTATCGGTTTTTGGCAGCTGGAACAATGGAAGAAAAAATATATAATCGACAAGTGACAAAGTTATCGCTTTCCTGCCGAGTTGTTGACGAACAACAAATAGAACGTCATTACAGCAATCATGTTTTAAGCGAGTTGTACAAGTTTGAACCAAATACAACCGGAGAAAAGCCAACTTTGAATTTACCAAAAGATAGATTACTAGCGGAAATATTTTTGAAATATAAACATTTTGTGGAAAACTATCACGAGCATGATTCTCTGTTGGAAAACAAAGTAAAATTGGAAGACATTTAAGAACAGGAATCGAATGAAACTATTAAAATTTTTAATATAAATTAATTTTACGCAGGCTGAGGAAGAATTGGACGAAGAAGAGAGAAAGCAAGCCTGGTTAGAGTACGAGGAAGAGAAGGAAGGCAAATTCATGCCGATGTATCCAACAATGGCATCTATTTCAAATAGTGAATTCTTAAATCATTATAACTTACCAACGCCACTACACTTTGGTACAGATTATGAAAAATTCCAAGAACTAATTCGGAAAGATGTAAGTATATTATTATTGTTTATCAAAGTGTTGAATAACTTATATTCGAAACAATCAAGTTAGTGTAAATGCCTGAAAAATCGTGAGAACTGTTACGATGAACACTTCTTGCTCTAAAAAGAGTCTGATTTTTCGTGAAATAATCCTATTACAATTTACATTGCAGTATCCCAATGTGACACCCGAGTGTCAACAAATGATGACAACTCGAGTATTAAAAGACATGTATACTTATTGGGAGCAACAGACTTACCACAGTGCATCTGCACATCAATTTACTAATCAGGTACTTGAATGATCAAATCATCTTTTGATTAAAATTTAATTAAAATTTTATAAATGACAGAACACGGGTGCACTGCAAACATTGCTGAGAACACAAGTACCAAATTTGGCTCAAATGTCATATGTGCGGAATCTTAATATGAACAGTAACAGCGAAAACAGAGATGAGATCCCACTTAATAATAAAAATAACGATGCAAAATCTACAGGTGACGACGACGACATTGTAGAGGTAACATTTATGCATTAATTATCATTTCTTTCAAATTGTGAAATTTCAATACTTGGTCATGCTTTTAACCCTTTGCACTTGGAGACTTTCATCTGATCATCTACCACCAGCTCAAACAAATTTTCTTACGACATGGTAGAAAAGGAATCGTTTAAAACTAAATGATACAGCGTTAGAACCAATCATTTTACTAGATTGATATTTGCCGTGTGAGAAAAAGAAAATGAAACTTTCACATCTTATATTTTTCTAACGTGTGATAACGTTTGTTATATCTAGTAACGCAATAGTAATTTGTCGTTTTTCTATTTGACCACACAAGTATCATGCTATATCGTATGATACAAATGTACAAATGGTATGTCCAATTTTAAAAGTTAACTACCCTTCATGTAAGAGTACTCTTTACCGTTATCTCCTGTTACAAAGAACTGCCGGCTAGAAAGATCAGGTAGAGATTGACAGCTTCCCCCACTTCTCAATATTCCCCGTGTTGTGCTGGTAGGGGTTAGGTTTCGGGTAACATCGCGCATCAGTCGGAGTAGAGTCGTTGTGAGTGTTGTAAACAAAGAGGTAACCTTGCCGATACAGAACGAGGAATATTGAGGGGTGAAGAAAAGTGCGAGTGTTTAGTTGGTCTCCCTGGTAACGACATCGCCGGCTGATATTCTGTTACGTTTACTTGAATATATTGTTCGTTTCTTTATTTCGTCAACGAGACGAGTCAGCAAACGAAAACAAACGTCTCTGAATGTGACTCGTGAGTGTCCTTTGGCAGCCATTGATTGTAGCCGCAGCATCGACCACATCGAATACTTTGTTTTTCTTCACTGACTCATCTCGTTGACTCGAGTATAGAATTTCAAGGAATTTTTATTAATTTTTCGCTTACGTAATTTTGTCCTGTATAATTATCAATGATCTTCTTGTATCTCCTTAAAAGGGGCATTCGAGCTGGTTGTTAGATTTACGATATCTCTAGGTTTATAACAATTACAATTGCTCTACGATTTCAGATTACTTCACCTACAGTTAGTAAGAAAAACAAGACCCAAGAAGAGTGAACAGCGTGAACAAATGAATGTTAGTAGATTAGATAATTGCAATGGTAATTCTGCATTGTTTTATATTCATTGAAAACAGAATTTTTGTTACTCGAATTAAGAGAATTACTATTATAATTTTCTTTTTTATATGCATATTATAAGTATTAATAAACTTAATGATTACTAAGGATAGTAGTAATTTTTAATATATATTAAGTAGTATCAGTATTAATGTAATGTAATATTATTATTGCAATATTATTACTGATATATGAATAGTCTTTGCTTAATAAAACTGTCTGTTTCTAATGAGTATATGTAGTTTAACAATTTTATATTTAAAAGTACATAATCATAAGTGTGGAAATAGTCGATATAAATTGAAAAATTATTTAAATGTTGAACTTTTCAGGTAAATCATTTCTCCAGCCACGTTGTAATAAAATTTTCAGTTTCTCTTTTATATCTGCATATTTCTGCAAATTTACCAAATTTCGAATTTCAGTTTCGTCATTCTCGTGGTCGTACAATTCCTCTGCAATAATGTTATTCCAATCTGATGCTTTCGTTTCAGGTTTAAACGGTAGCCAAGCAGTATAACGGTATCTATTTGATTTGACAGTATATCCCATAGCTTTTATCTGTTTTAATCGTGGTTCGTCGCTATTTGGATTTATCGAAGGTTCAACACTTGGTCTTGGATACTGTCCAAAGGCCGCTTTTTTCCATGATAGGTTCTGTAAGTGATAATTATAAATATATTATTCGAATTTTTAAATACGAGTTTTCGATATTTATAATTATCGATATATTACTCGAATTACTTAAATACACATCACTACGGAAGATTAACGTGACTGAACATTGAGTCTTAATTACAGTTACCTGTTCTTTTAAAGCTGCTTTCACTAGTGGCATAAGAGAAATTCCTTCACTACATGTGATTTCCGTGCGAGGAAAATTCTTCTCATTCGAACAGATAGGTATCGAAATGTTTGCTAAATCTGCGATAGTCGGAAAAATATCAACCAATTCCACTATTGAATCTATAATTACTCGGTTTTTAAGTAAATTAAAAGTGTCATCTTTTTGATGCAATTTTAATTTTCTCCTAAGGTACATGAAATATTGTTGTTTCAAAAAATTATTTTTTTTGAAATCCAATGTAAGTCTTGGAATCGATACTATTAAGGGTACTCTTAGAGCAACGTCGAAATTACTGTATTTTGCCCACACTGCATGTTCTCCTAATGACCATCCTATTAGAATGTTAATCCGATAGGTATTGGATAATAATAATATAATAACATATCGATTAATAATTTAACAATTTTTAAATATTCAAAATAAACTGTTATTTTTTAGTTTTAACATCTCTTGACTTACCATGATCAGACATTAATATTATAGTAGTATTTTTTCGAAAGGACAACATTTCCAGTTGATTTATTAATTTACCAATTAGATTATCTATGTAAGTTACAGCTGCATAGTAGGATTGTATAATTAATTTTCCAAAAGATCCTAGAAATTGAAAAAGGATAGAAGTGTAACACCTTTAATTGTTGTGTAGATTTTGATTGTACTTGGTATTTTTTCCCATGGAAATTTAAGATTCAAAGCTTCAATGTCCTTTCTTCTCCTCAAATCTATCCATGGATTATAAGCAATGCTACTAACATTCTCTGGCCATTTATATGGATTGGGTACCTCAAATTTGTGCAGTGGATGATATTCTGTAAAATCTTTTTTATGAGCATGACCTACATATTTCTTTATTAATTTTATACTGCACCATCATAATTATCACAAATCATAATAAAAATTAAATTTACTTAGATATTTTTCAGGATATTTAAAGGGTATATGTGGTTTTTGAAAACCAACTGCCAAAAAGAAAGGATTGATATTGCTTGTTTGATCTTGTAGAAAACGTTTAGCTTCTTTCAATATTTCTATGTCTGGCAATGTTTTATTCGGCATTGATGAAATTTTTACAGGGCATATCTAAAAGTAAGTTTCAAATTTTTTTTTAAGTGATATCAAAATTAACATCCTATTGCATTTTATTGTTTTATAAAATAATTGTTAAGAATTACAAGATTTTGTGCAGGTAATAATCGCAAATTTGCTTGGCAAACTGGCGCATTTTTGTATATTTCTGTGTAAGGATGAAAAGGTATTTCCGTCCACGAGTAAGGGCTATCATCAGAATTGTTTGAACTAATTCCTGTAAAAGATTAAGACAAATTTAGTGCAATAATCGTAATATAAAACGTGAATTAGAGACCTGGATGGAAAACTTTTCCTATAGATTTGGTAATATATCCATTATTTTTAAGATGTTGAGGTAACGTCGTAAAATTGCCGACATTTTCCCGCCAATAACTATAAAAGTCATAAAGTTGAAGTGTATCTGGTCTTCTACTCGTTAAAAACGAATTTCTACTTGGCGCGCATAAAGCTTGCTGAAACAATTTATCGTTATATCGCTTTTCGGATTTGAGCGATGCAAGTGCGTTCCAAAAATATTTAATTTATAACTAACCTGAGCAAATGCTTGTGAAAAAATGGCAGATTGGCTTGCTAATCGGTCTATGTTCGGTGTATAAGCTTTTGCGTCACCGTAACATCCTAAAGTTGTTCTTAAATCGTCAACGATTATCAAAAGAAAATTTTGTTTCTGTGCAGTGCACCATGCAATCGAAGCCATCAAGTATAATGCGAAAAACATCTTTTCAATATGATTACAATTAGAGATGCGTGGGTGGCTTCGATGCTTTATTTCAGAGTACGGGCTATTGAGAAATCGACAAATTAGGGCAAAAACCGATTACATTTCGGAGAAATTGCTTCGGGACATTCGGCCACAGACATATTGAATTCCACCCGAATTCTGCCATTTCATGACGAACCGGACGCAAGCTTTAAACTACCTGCATATCAGTAATTGTGATTATATGAAAGATATTTTCATTCGAATTTAATGAAGAACTTAGATCAAACGGTACACCTTGGCTAATTAACACTTAACCAACTGAATGGGAAGATCTTTCCATCTTCTCGCTATAAAGTAAATTACGCGGGTTGGCTAAGTGTTAAGTTTAATTAAAAAGAATCTTTTGAATATGCATGCTACATCTTAAAGATATTTGATAAATAAAAATGCAATGTGTTATATTTTATTTTAGTTCTATGTACTTGAAAAAGTATTGACCTTGATAACCTTGATTATTTCGAAAAAAAAAAAAATGGAAATGATTTATGAGAATATTATCTTTGTATTACATTTGTCTTATAAAATCGTTTAATTTTTCTTTCAAAAATCTTGTTATATCTTCAACAGAAGAGGAAATAATTAGTTGTGAAATTTGGGGGATCGTTTTGTATACAAACAGCTTAATCTAAAGATTTACACGAATTATTTTTAACTCACTATTGCACTTTATTTCTCAACGTACAGACATACAAATAAAAATGCTGTGTAATACTTACAATTCTACAATATCTAGTATAGTAACTACAATTACATGTGTAATATAAATTACATCAAAATGATACAATAATATAAAATAGTAAAAATCAGTATGGAAAGTCAAGAGTTTTATATAACATGCGCACAAATTACTGCAGCAAGTCGTTTCTTTTCTTTGCACTTTATTCTTAAGTTTGCCAAACCAGGCCCATCAATCTATGAAACTGTATTTTTACTTTGCATTTATGATTGCAATCACTGAGTGTTTAAACAAGACCTTATTTCGCGAAACTGTTCGAATTACTTCTTACATTTTTAAGGTAACTGGGAGTCATTTTTTAAATTGAAGTATTTTTAAAAACATGGAAACTTACATAAATTGTTTTCTTAACAATCTAGTATTTCTTTTACTATTATTCAAAATATAAGTAAGCATCGAAGTACAGACAATCAAAATCTTTAAATGCATACAGAAAGATATTTAATGCTTTTTCAAGCATCGTCACCACGTTAAATTAAGAAACTTTTATTATATAATGTTATTATTTCTTTGGATAATTAGAAGTCATAGAAAAACAACTTAGATAGTTCTCAAGTTTGATCTCCAGTCTCATGCTTCTATTATTCAGAGTTAGAATCATAAAAATGCGAGTATTTAACAAGGGCCGTTGTATTCAAAATAATAATACAAGCGTAATAAAGAGTGACTAGTCAAAGAGATAAAGTATAATAAAGAGGAATAGAGTAGCTCGTAAAGAGGAAGGAACAATAATTCGTTTCGTAAGTCAA
This sequence comes from Colletes latitarsis, assembly GCF_051014445.1. NCBI lineage: Eukaryota > Metazoa > Arthropoda > Insecta > Hymenoptera > Colletidae > Colletes > Colletes latitarsis. The sequence goes on from NC_135140.1 coordinate 14,244,752, forward strand.
ATACATATGGCCCTGGTGAAATACTCTATACTGCTACAATTATTTATCGCGATTAAAGACACTAGTTTATCTCGAATCAATCTCGAGTTTCCTTTTTAACTATTGACGATAATCTTTGTTCGTCGGTATTTTTCGTACAATCATTTACATTAATATTATGTTTTGCCTTAAAGTCAGTCTTGAAGTTTGTTTGCGGGCTGGTAGTATCATCTTTGAATATTTCAGTATAATGAAAACTACTCCCATTTCCAGTCTTTGTATTTGTGCTAGCATTATTGCCAGAACCGTTTGAGTGCACTTCACTGAAGTGTTTATATAGCATTACTGTTGTATTGAACTCTGTTTCGCATCCTGGAATTTTGCATCTGGAATATGTTCTCTTTTAAAGATGTAGAAAAAAGAAACAAGTTTTACACTAACGAGATTAAGCATGTTTACAATCGGTGACATAACACAGAATAGCAGTTATTATCGCTTTAATATTAATTATGATCTTACCGAAATACTTCATTATTCTTAGTTCCTTGTACTACTGGCAGTTTTGAATTAGCATGATTGTCCTGGTAATGTTTCCATAGACCAGTTACATTGCTCACTTGTGCTCCACAGCCAGGAATTTTACACCTAATTGACGAACAATAAATTAACAATAACACAATTTACAATTTTGTAATAAAATTTAAAGCAACAATAATTACTTCAAATTCGAAGGATGTTAAAACTGAAAATATATTGTACACTTACAAGAAAAAACTGACCGTCGTAGCTTTCCCTTGTTTTAGTTTTACTATTGATTTATTAGAATTTGAACTAATTGTATTGGCTACTAATTTGTGACTGTCTTGATGATGACGATAATGGGATATGTATTTATATTTTCTCCCGCAGCCATTAGTGGCACACTTGTAGATTTCTTGCTTGTATCTAGACATACGTTGCTTCTTTGGAGTATATTCTTCGTCGTCTGAACAGTTACTGTTTGTTTCCACAGTATTCTCTTCGCTTTTTGAAGTATCACGATCATGATCGCTTCTGAAGATTCTCTCAAAATTATCCAATTCTATTCTATGTTCTTGATTTCTTGAATTCATATTACACATCTCATTCTTTGAATTCTTTGTAATGGTAATATCACCGTTTACATAAACTACGTTACTTTTTTCTTGGGAATGTTCTATTTGCAGTTCTGAACATTTGTTCGTATTGCCTTCATACTTGGATAGAAAATTCTCTGTACTTAGGATTAGATTTTCAGTTATAGGAAATCCACCAGTTTCTTTTAAGGATTCGCTGGTAGAAGAATAATCTTCCTTATTTGAGTTATCATTTGGAGTATTCCGATCGTGTGAAACCTCTTTCTCTTGTTGTTGCATAATGTCATTTCTAAGAATATTTTGCTCATTATTATCATCGTACTGATGCCCTTTTATTGCAAAAATTTCATTCGTCCTTTTTTCGTAGCAATCGTCGGTGCTTTGTACAATTTCTTCATCCATTGCACTTTCAAGGTCTTCGAAACATATTACTTCTGGTTCGGTTGGCAGTGTTGGTGGTTGTCTGTGACAGCTTTCGATATGTTCTTCTAAATTACTACTGGTTGTATGTAAAGACCCGCAATTTGTATAGGGACATATAAATACATTTGTTTCGTTATTATGCCATTCTTGATAATGACGCCACATGCTTCCAGGATCGGACAATTCTTCTCCGCATCCGGGTTCCCGACAGCTGTATAAACAAGAAAGAGTTATAATTATTCTCAAAATCACAATATAAGAGTCACCTCTCGAGTGCAAAGGGTTAATATTTTTAAGAATACTAGGATATCGAATAAAATTATATGAAAAATGTTTTTTAATGTTACATCCGAAAAATAAAAAGTTGACTTACATAAACCTAATTTTTAAAGCTTCAAGAGCTTCGTGTGTTTTGTATTCATCTTGATTGGTGAATATTTTGCCACAACCTCGTTGTTTGCATGTATATATTTCCTGAAAAATATAGTTCGTTATTTAAAGGCATTCGTTAATTGCCAGTATGTACAAATAAGTAACAAAAGGACTGGAATAACTCGAAAAAAGTGGTTAAACGTCGTGCGATTTGTTTTGAGTAAGGGGTCATTGAACCTGTTAAATGGCTCCGGCGGTTTTACCTTTTTTGGGGCGATTTCCTCAATGGTGCGATTCCTCGATACAAATCTAATGACGCTGACTTCGGTAGGCCTGTCAGTGCAGGTGTCCGTACCCTGGCCCATCCTGGCCAGTATTTGAGAGAAACGGCTAATGACGACGCGTTTCGTAGCTCACATAACCTGCACTCACAGACGGTAATTTGGTAGGGAATTTTTCATACACCTTGAATGAAAGTCCCGAATGCACGATCATTTCCACGAACGGGATGCTTTGTCGGGTTACTTACCAACAAAGTGCGCTCCCGTTCGCGCCGAAATATCTTCCCTCTCGTAACTCACATTCTACCGTCGTCAATAATATCAATCACTTGTTGTCATTTCAGTGTACGAGCTACCGTCGCTTTTCTATCCACCATTGACGCTGGTTGCATCTCAACCAATGGTTGGGAACCACTGTTAGAGGATGCGCCCTTGGAATTGAATGTATCACAACGATCGCATCTATTTTGATTGATGTGCCGATTATCAACGTTCACGATGCATCTATCGTTTAAAATATTGTTAAATACCGTAAGACCTTTATCATGCTTCTAAATTTGCTGTGTATAATGTGCTTCTAAATTTTGATCATTTCGAAAATGCAACGAAAATATGTTTTCCCTAGATTAGGCGCGTGCGTAAATACAGGAACACAGTAAATCCTCGTTTTAAAAAGGGACTATCGTGTAACAACTCTAAAAGTATGTACGTATTTCATATTTATACATTGCTTTTTAACCATTGTTAATTTGCTATTATTATAATATCGAATCCGATATATCATCGAAAATTAAAATAAATATTATTTCGATATTTCGATTGTGGAAATTGTTAGTCTAACAAGTCGTCGCGCTCTTGTCCTGTTTGTGTTTTTTGTAGTAGCCGTCACAATTGTTGAAAATTAAAAAGTGCGCGGTATTTAAAAGAAAAATAATGTTAACTTTACACCGATGGAGTAAGATATTACAAATGAAAACTAAAATTTAAATTTCAGATTCAGCTGCATTTGATATTGACTAGTCAATTACTTTTTCAGTTATCCTGGACACCAATTCGAAGTATGTGGTTTCGAGGAAAAACGTGTTTAAAGTTTTTAACAAAATTTCAAGATATACCTATCGCATTCCATTTCACGCTTTGACGCGTTTAAAACAATTCCTTGTAACTTCGTTATTTTTGCGAACTCGACTTTCAAATTTTGATAGTTTATTTTTTAAATGGCTTTATACGCGGAAGGATTACAAATTACGGGACACTCTGTATAAAGTGCTAATGCGTCAACTGTCACTGCGTGGATGTCAGCCGGGTTGCTGTCAGCAAGGATGTGACCACGTCAGTATCGATTTACCCTAGTACAAGGTCTGTTGTGTTGTTAGATTCTATCTATCTATTTAAAATAGTTTCTATCGAATTACAGTGAAGAGATACGTATGTAACTTCAATTCTTGTCGAAGGATGCACATCTCCCGCGCTTTGCTTGTTGCAACGGTCATCTGGTCGCAACATTGCACCCGTTACGTTGATAGTCAAGGTATGCGGTTCCTTAAATTCAATCCTCGAATAAAATTAGATTGACCAACGAATAACGTCTAACTTTTAAAGTAAATAACGTTTTTATTTTTTCTGCGGGATGCACTGTTTTTAACTTACAAAATATACACTCGTACGTGAAAGTATTCAAACGCTTAAATTTATAACATTTAACTATTAAAATATATATGTATGTTAAACTAAAGCATTTTATACAATATGGCACATTTAACAACAAATAGGTTCTAAGACTATACAAGAGAAATTAGAAAATAATACAGCGATCTATACCATTTTTACAATACATTTGTTATAAACACGTTGCAGAGATGTAACTTTACAATTGTAGCTTTTAATTTATTCTAATTTTGTTTTCGCTATATGTCGTCTAGCGTTATCGCCGTAGAATAACGTATTCTTTACATTTTGGATTTTTAACAAGTCTATTTTTCATCTCCAGTACTAACTTAATCGAAAAACATTTCATTTACTGAATACAACACCGCCGATAGATCTTGCGGAATCCATTTTCTGAAACGATCGAAGATAACAATACGGTCGTTTCTTTTTTTTTTATCTTAACATATGTTTTCACATTTTTAGATAATTTTGAAAACAAGACGAATAGCGAGGAAGAGACTTCGATACCGTTGCATATTACAGTTACATCCTGGAATGTAAGTTTCATTGTACGCAATTAAAAATATCATTTTCCTTTTACAATAACCCCCTTAAAGGTTCAATATGTTCCCTTGTAACATTTTGTTTTGCAGGATATGCCGTTTTCTGGAATAGTGCAGGAGAATGGGACATGGGTCGGTAAAGGATACGCATTTTATATTTTCAATTTGATCAGCTCGAAGTTGAACTTCTCGTACACTATTATTCCGCCAGAGGAGCATATCCTTGGCAATAGGAATAAGGGTGTTCTTGGTTTACTTTACGGAAAGGTAACAAACTTGCAAAGAAACATCTCGAAGTGTAAATCATTAATAAACATATTAAGTTCTTATTGATATAAGCAAGTTTGGAGCACAGAAAACAATGATTTACAATTCGGGATACGAAGAGGCCGTAGAAGCAGTCTGGTAAAAAATTTATTACATCGAAACAGAAAGTAGACATGGCGGTCGCGTTTCTTCCGACGTTACCAGAAATGCGACAATTCTGTACGTTCAGCATTTCCCTGGATGAAATGAGATTAACAGCCGTGATGAAAAGACCTCACGAATCAGCTACTGGCTCTGGTCTCTTAGCGCCGTTCGAAAGGACCGTCTGGATTTTAGTTCTAGCATCTTTGATCTTCGTAGGACCGGTCATTTACCTATTCGCCAGTATCAGGTGTTTGAAACAAACAGAATTGTCTTCTTGTGTAATTAAATAATTACTGACAATTGTGTTTGATTTCTCGTTGTAGAGCGAAATTATGGCACGACTTAGACTCTGAGAGATTTAGTTTGACCTCTTGTTTCTGGTTCGTTTATAGTTCACTTTTGAAACAGGGAACGAATATTGTCGCTACAGCAGGTAAAATACAATTTGATCGTAAACCGGAGTTGGTCAAATTTTATTCGCGACTAACGAGAATCAATTAACGGATTTTTTTTATATCGTTTTATATGTTTATTCGTCGGTCACGAATAAAATTTGTTCGACATTGGTCATAAGCAGGTAATAAACATTGTAAGATTTTTTAACTGAAACTCTAGATTCGACGCGAATGCTTTTTGCTACTTGGTGGATTTTTATATTGATACTGACGTCCTTCTATACGGCGAACCTCACAGCGTTCCTCACAAAGCCTCAATTTACTCTGTCCATTAGTTCTCTACAGGACATTGTCCACAAAGGCTACAGTTGGGTCACCTACAAGGGGCGTACAGTTGATTTCCTTCTTTCCCAAGTAGGATTTCAGACAATGTCTATCTCTGTTCTATACGCGTATTAGCGGAAATATATTTTAAATCGAAAAAAATAATTTTCAGAATAGTTACAACGATTTGAGCTTGTTAAAAGTGAGCAAACGACAAGGGAAAGGAGTTTTTAAATATTACGAGCCGTCGAAAGCCATTCTAGAATCTGTGAGCACGAGTACGTACTAAATACTGATCGTTAAAATGGAATGAAACTTAAATGTTAATGAATAGAAATACAAGGGTTATTTATTTAAAGCGACAAAAAATAGTTCATATGGGGAAAATTTTAATGGGAGATTCTAGAGGCCAAAATAAGACGAAAATCAAGAATACCAATTTGTTGATCGAGGCTTCGTTAAAAAGTTATTAACCTTTCGCCTGTAGAAATTCCGCCTGTAGAACGGCAATCTGCGAACAACTGCTAATGGTTCTCATTCACAATACTATAAGGCTATCGATACGTCGGTAAGTAGAGTTTCTCGTGCTAAATGAGAACCACTGCCACGCGCACGCAGCTGTTCGCAGATTTAAACGTTAATAACTTTTTAACAAAGTCACGATCAACAAATTGGTATTCTTGATTTTCGTCTTATTTTGGCCTCTAGAATCTTCCATTAAAATTTTTCCCAGGTTTGACCGAATACCTTGTATAAGTTACGTTTATGAATGGACTAACACTTTCCTTTGTCTCTTTTACCTATGTCTAGGAAAGCTATTTCTAGCGGAAGCCCATTATCTGCAAACTTTAATATTTGAAGATTACATGAATAAAACTCGCAATCGTTTGGACCATAGTCTGCGATGTACGTACGTTATTATGCCTGAAAGCATTTTGGTAACAAGTCGTGCGTTCGGTTTTCCTCATGATTCCATCATTAAGAAGCACGTTGATAAGATGTAAGTAACTATTATATACCATTAAATAACATTTAAATTGCACATCAAATGTTTGTTGTATCGTCACAAATGATGCAGATATTTAGGTGATCTGGTTCAGGCGAGACACCCTGTATTGTACGTTTATAATAATAGCGTCAGAAGGTTACCAAGCACGAGCACCCCGAATTTTAAAAACAACGAGAGAACTGGATCGTTTAAAAAGTTTCTTGTCTAATCGCAGGTTGCTGAGACTAGTAGAGACAGGTATTATACAGCATAGGCAAGAAGAGGATCTTCCATTAGCGGAAATTTGTCCAGTTGATCTTCGTTCGACCGAAAGACAACTGCGAAACGCCGATCTTCTTCTAACGTACAAAGTCATCGTGGCAGGATACGCGATCGCTGCGTTTATCTTTCTATTTGAAATAATTTACGCGTTCATATTGAGTCGAGTGAAAAACAGTAAACGAAAGAAAACACGTAATTCTCTTTTCCCGAGAGTAACGTCGCAGAATCATCCAATTAAAAATTTTCCGCTTGAAAAACGGATAAACTTCATAAAGGGAAACCCGCCGAACATTTGTCACGATGCTGGAAATATCTTGATGCAAAGAAAGCAACAATTTATTAATGGAAGAAGTTACTATGTAGTCACTGACAGAGATGGCGATCGAAGATTAATTCCAATTAGGACACCTTCTGCCTTTTTGTTTCAGTATACGGCTTAACACATTGATTGCCATGGTTGTCATTGGTGGCAGTGGTTTCAAACTTACATTGTTACAAAATAAAAAACGAATCATTGAACTATTAAATATTTCCAACTTTCGTTCAATAAGTGGAATAAAGAATTAGGACGTTCTTAAATATGGAATACTGATGTGATAGTCAGTGTGTTAATCGAACTTAATATTTCTTATCGTGTAACGCTATTACCTATTTCAAAAATAATATTAATAACATAAAATAATGTAAACAATAAAATAACTACTTTGAAAACGATGAAATTAAAGTAACAATACATTTGCGTTGCCTTATGCACAGCGTTAATGTTTACTATTTATATTTAAGTGCATTACCGATCGTAATCTCAAATTATACTGAATGGACTTTCTTAGGGAATTGTAGTTTGCCACTAGCTGTCAACGATCAAAGTTTTATTTTGTTGGCAGTATTGAGTTTAAGATTAAGGAGTTGACCAGTTAGTAAACAATAATACAAACATCGAACTGTAAGTCAAACGACCGGGCAATTTTATAAAAACGTGTGAATATTCGTATTAAGAAGTTTCGCTGTTAGTATTTGAATAGAAATGTAGCTGCTTGCTTAACCCGTTCGCCTTCTGAAAGGTAAACCACGATTTTTGTTAAATTGAATTTTGTTTCGTGAGAAAATTCGTAATTATATGTATTGATAAATCGAAAGTAATTCGTTCGCAAAAATAGTCTGCGTCTTCTTTTATTATTTAAATAGCGGAGTGAGTGGTGTTTATATCATACAACTTTTGTTCTTGAAAGAAAGTACCGATCGTTGTTGTTTTATAAGCATTAACTCTATAATATCTTTCAGAAAAATATATTATAATGGCTGAAGAGAACGCTGAAATCTCTGGATTCTTAGACGTTAAATATCTTGGTGGTAAATATAAAGTTCATAAGGTGAGAAAGAGGACATTAGCTCCTTGGAAGGTTTGGGAAAGACATTGGTGTTCTATAAAAAAACTAGGCCCTGGTTTGGGTGTCAAAGTACAACTTGATTATGGCATTAGCAATGGTGGTACTACATCACCAAATGGCAGAGACAATTCAGTGATAATACCGTCGGATGCTATTATTTGTCGTACACAATCTAGATCCAAACAGTTTGCCTTTGGTATATTCCCTGTCAAAGAAAGAAAGCCATTGTTGTACCTGGCTGGTAATTCAGAGACAGAGTCACAACGTTGGATAGCAAATATTAGACAGCTATTAAGACCCAGAAGGCATCTGTTTGTGCCAGGATCTTATAGTATATCTGTAATAGATAATGTGCATTCAAAAGCATCAGGATTGACTGGTATTTGAATTTCTGATTATTCAAACACCATATATTTAAGTCTATTTGTTAGTACTTGACGTATGTTTTAACTATATTTCTAATTATTGTTATAATCATGCAGGGCTATATGGTGATTTGATAGCTAGTACAATAGGAATCTTTGTAAAAGATGTTTATACGGGTGAAATAATACAAAATCTTCAGTGGAAAGAAGTTAATCATTTTCATCTAATTACGGTAGGTCGACCAGAGGATGTTAAATGTATTTGTGTAATTCATACGACTAAAGAATTCTGTGGTGGTGTTGGCGAGCTTCATATATTTTGTTTAGAAGCTAGTAGATTATTGCAAGATTTAGTGACTCAGGGTCGTGGTCCGAAAAATAAAATCAATCGAAGACCACTGAGCCTAAGCGAAGGTGATCTTAGAATTTCGATACGCGAGGAAATGCCGCGAAAGATAAGCAAAAATAGAGACAGTAATGTAGCAAACGAAGATATAAGTTCTAAGACACATAGCAAAATGACAGAAAACGTCTATCAACCAGAACCAGCTAGTGTTCCAAATATTAGTGACAATTTAGATGTGCCCAACTTTCCATATAATAGAAGGATTTCAGATATTTCAATAGCGTCTGGAATTTATGAGGAAATTGCCGATGAGATGGACAGTAGTAAAGCAACTACTTCGCATTTCTATATGGATCGATTATTTCATAATCATCAATCAGAAGAACCGCCGCCTTTACCTCCACGACAAAGATGTGCCTCAGAATCCATGAAGGGTACTAGGTTCGTACTTGCAACTATTAATGATTAATATTTTTACAATTTTACTTTACATATATTAACGCCAAATATGTACGATGTATTTGTTTAATGTTTTAAAGGTCGCAAGATATTTTAATTTGTGAACGCAACATTATGTCTGTAACGTCTACTCGAAACTCCGTGCTAGGCGAAGGAAACGCTTTTGCAATAGAAAAAATAATGGACACTTGTAATTATGTTCCAATGTCGCCTCGACTAAAAGATATCACTCTACATCAACTACAGACACAGGCATCTCTGCAAGAAAATGACTATGTTATCATGCGATGAGCGGTTCAACAAAAGCAGTGAGCATGTTTTTCTGAAAAAAAAAAGAAAAAATTAACTGACATTTAGTATCTAATGTTTGACCTCTTTTCTCATTCATATTATTTTGTTTAATACACGCGTACGTATTCAAAAAGAATAACATTTTTCATTTTAAAATTTAAATATGCGAAAAAGAAAAAGACGAAATATAATTGAAATTAATTTAACTACGCGTGGAGATGACAGAAAAGAGGTTGATAGTTCAGTATTAAAAAATGCTTAATGTTTATGCGTACAAAATTTTATATACTTTATTCAAACTTACAGATTTGTACATGTGCGAGGCTTGCGTTTTCGGAATGGTACTGGAGCATATTAGTAAAAAAGAAGTATATTGCTCGAGCTTTAAATATGGCAGCAATTTCTTTTTAATTAAAATATTTTCTTACTTGTCACTAAAGTTCCTATTTTTTTTGTATATATTTTTTAATTAATCCATTGTTGTTAGTCGATACTTCGATCCTAATCCTTGATTCGTAAAGATATCGAATTCTTCGCGATTTAAGAGAGCTCCACGTACATCGTCCAAAACGATTATCTTCGGATATCTACAAATTAAATGAAAAAAAAAAGACTGTCACGATTCGTTCCGTGATATAATATTTATATTAACATTTGCAGCATGATAAATAATTGTGAATTTTATACAAAATATATATACACATATAAGTATTTCGGATAAGAAGGAAATATTTACCCATTGTCACTACATCTTTCCCAAGCTTTTGCTAAAGACATTCTAATCAGATCGTCGACAAGACATTCGACAGCCTGAAAAGTACACATACGTTTAAGAAATTTACCAGGGAAATTGATACTAAACTCGTAACATGCTTTACCCGCATTATCATTCGACCAGATGCACAATCTATCACATTGGGCAGAATCTCTTCGGAAGTCAGTTTAACGCCGATCTCACGTGCAGTTTCGCAAACAAAGTCGTGAAGCGGCGCCAATTTTTCCTCTATTTCTAGTACCGCGAGCTTTGTATTTGGAAATCCTTTATTATTTGTGTCTTTCTTTGTGTCTATGTTCTGATTTTTCAGTGGAATTTCATCATTGACAATATCGACCTCCTCGTCCAACATGTTAGATTGTTGCAAATTAAAATCAAATAATTGATCATTCGGCCGATCTGGACAGATTTGAAGCCATTTACAGAAATTGTCGGGTTCGGTGCACGTAGAAACACTTTTAGTAATCGCGGAGTCAAATAAATTCTTTTGTTGTTTTATTGACTGAACGGCGATGTCGGAACACAAAGGCGCGTAACCGTGTAACCGCGCCCAAATCATTATTTCTTTAATAGTCCATAATTCCTCCTCCGGGAACAATTTTTTTTTCAAAAGGCATCGTACCATCTTTGCACGACCCCATTCGCAAGCGGTACGTTTTGCAACGCTATACTCAAAAAACTCTTCTTCGCTTGCACAGGCATAAGGATGGAGTTGTCTGTAATCCGAATCAGTGGCGTCTCGAGTCACCATAGGCATTCTTCTAATAATAAATCGCATTAAGCCTTGAATATTTGTAATTTTCGCAGTCTTAATTGCTCGGAAGACATCGTCGCAAAATTCTTTTTTACTTTGAAGCTTGTGTTTGTCCTTGCCTAATGTGATTTTCTGACGCGATTGCAGCCTCGATTCTTTTAATTCTTCCAGATTGTTAGCTTTCGGCGCGCATTCTTCGGATCCTACCTCGTCTAGCGCGTCAAGGGGGTGATTATTTTGTAAAGTTCTCCTTTCAGCTATCTTCAACGCCGGTATATTGGAATTTACGTTTAGAAGGATGCTTCTACAAAGTTGCGTTTCTGTTCCGTGATGGTTCGAATTTGGAGGCTTTTTTAACAAACTAATACCGCGACAAGCAGACAAATTTATTTTCGATTTTGTTGAATTATTATTAGATTTATGCTCGTCGGTGCGTTGCATCGCGATATCTACAGAGATAGTTTTCCTATTTTGGAGAACCAAAACATGTTTGCTCGACGATTCGAACAATGGTGGAATGGTAATTTCTAGAGGACGGAGATTCGATTGCATTTTGGAACCTGATAACGGAAGCGCTTTTGGTTTACTCGTATTAAGTTCGTTTAACGACAGTGCGATTGGACTAATTTCTTCTTTAATTTTCATGTTACTCGAATCTCCATTTATGGAAGATTCAGTCATTGCTAAAATACTATTTTCAACAGGTGTCTCTACATTTTTTTCCTGTTCAATTTCTTTAAAAACCTTATTTATCGATGAATCTGTTAATCTCGTTGGGATCGACGAGTGATTAATAGTTAAATTTCCTTTGAAATTGTTCGAGTATTTTGAAGAACAATAATCATGATCATGGTCGACATAAAACCGTATTTGCTCGGTACTTATTGAATTTTCATTGATCTCACTATCCTGTGGAAGTTCTGGTTTGATACTCACGTCGAAATTTTTATTTGTCGAGTCCGTTGATTCGTTCTCAGCGTTCGTGAAATCAAACGTGGAATTAAAATGTTCATTGTTTTCTACTTTTATCTTGCAGCTATCGTCAAAATGTGTGTCTATTTGCGATCCGTTCTCGTTAAAAGACTGAACGACGCTATTCTCAATATTTCGTTTCAAATTTCGTGGATCCGCATAGATCCATATATCAACGAGTGTCTCGGATCCTAAGGTCTGTAGACCAGTATAAGTGCGATCTAACTTCAAATGATGAATTATATCCATTGGTTTATTAAGTGCGCTCTTAAAGTGTAATTGTACTCTTAGAGGGAATTCACCCCAACCGCGTCTTGAAAGGCAAAATGGAGGTGTCGTAACTTCCACAACATCGTTAGGTCTGTAGCTAGGATGCAAAAAAAATCTGACTTTACTAACGAAGTCATCGATACCAGGATTCTCTTTATTTCCTCGAACGTACATTGTCCACTTGTGACTAGCTGCATCCTCTCTCCATTCCGGAGGTATCCATTTTGATATATTACCAATGATTACACGTTTTCTGGCTTTATGCCTGATGCCTCTTGACGGACACGGAGATTCCGGGACTCCACTTTTTGGAGGAATATATCGAGGTATCTTTTTTGGACGCGACTCATCGTCCGTTTCATTGCTACGTTTCCCCGAATAACAATGTTCGGAGGCATCTTCCTCTAACTTTTCCGATTTTAATGTAGCATAGTTGATTGCATTCGAAGGAGATGTTGAAAATGTTTGCGACACCATGAAATAATTTTCGTTGCTCGATGTTGGCGCTGACGTGGAAATTAACGAACTATTGCATACTTTCGGCGATTTGCCAATTAACTGTTTTATCGCAGGATGAATTTGGGTTTGCTTTGCCTCTGCGTTTTGTAAATTCTGACATTGTTTGCGATTATAAAAGTCTGCAACTATGACATAACGTAAGAGATGTAGAGCTTTTGAAGCTCTGTGCAATCTTTCCTGAATTTCTAAAACTTCTTTCTCCTTTGTGTTTATTTCTTGAGAAAATTCCCTTTCTATGATAGTCGTTATCTTCTTTGCAGTATTGCTTCGTGCTAAAAATATAAATTAATGTGAAATCGATATTATAACTGTTTTCAATCCTTGATTATACAATATTTCACTAATAACGCAAACAAAAAAATTTTATATTTATTGACTTTGGTTAATGGTATAGTAATAGGTTAGATGTAGTAGTTTTAAATGAAACATTGTATAAACATTTGTTACAATGTTAATATTACCGTTTTCTTCGTAAATTCGTTGATGCTTTTCATTATTTGCAACGGACGGCCCGTAGTCGGGATCTTGATCTTTTAAGGCACTCATTTACCATACTTAGTTTCGAACGTATAATTCAATGAAATAATGTTATAAAAGTATCTCGGTGTTAAGAGACCACGTCGTGTGTATATTTGAAAAGTATATTTTCATTGTTAAAAATATCAAAATTTTTGCATTAAATACTTGTCACCGTTTAAATAACGAACATGTGCTCCATACTTTGTTTTAGAACACGCTTCAAGCAGAGGGTTGTAGTTCTGTATTTTCATATGATTCCTTATAAAAGAATATTAGAAGTTATATTTCTCGCTAAAAAATATTTCAGCAACAGGATATTCCATCAAAAGCACAAAACTCGTTAAATATTAAGAATGTCCTGTCATATACGGATTTACTACACATATAGTACTGCAGTTATGAATGGTAAATAAATACAGGGTGTCTCGTATAAAATTTTACGAAATGGTTTTTCAGAAAGTATATGTATATGCAGCATACTTTATGGACACACTTTATATAGGGTGTATCAGATTTTAATGTCCAAATTTTTTTAGCGTATTTTTTGGGTCTAAATGAAAAAAGTTACTAAAAAAATATGTATGTTGTTTGGAGTTTTATTAAAAAATTATGATACAAATGTGAAGTAGCAAAACTGCAATACTACATGAGAATATACCAATAATATTTACATTTAGTTTATCTCTATCTAAGCTAGTAAGTATGCATTTACTATCTGAAGTTATCAAAAGTGTTACGATATTTTTAGCAATTTTTCTGGATTAATTAACGTCGCATTCATAATTAAGGCATTTCGAAGTTCAACGACTTACTAATAATATTAACGAAAATTACGCACATAATGTTTGACGGTTTTAAAAATAAATACGATTTATTTTTAATAAATATTTACATTCAGTCTATCTTTATCTAAACTGTCGATTAATTCGATAGGTGTATGTAGACTTTTGTGACTGACTGTACCATACGCGTTAAAGTTAAACTTTATAATGTATTCGTTAGAATAATCAAATAAGTGAAAAAACCGTAGCATGTAAATGGAGTGTTATGTTTACACCGAAAACTGACTATTTTGCTATTCCTTCAGCATGACTCGGCTGTAGTTTGATACAGTTTGGTTACTTTAGTATATCTTATGGCGTAGGGACTTTATCGATACGAATAGGGACAATATCATGCGATAGTTTGGTACCATGAGCAGCCTGGTAGTGTGTGCAAGTGTAGTCATGGCTGTCTGACAAAACATTCGAAATAACAAGAATTAATGTAGTAGTTGGTTATCGGAAGTATCATGTCGTATTTCTTACAAAGTGCAACGTTGTCTTGATTCAAATTTCGAAGAGTTTATTGGCAACATAGTGATCCTGAAATTTCATTCAAGTTCATGTACATCAACGCACTTCGTGGACGTAGTAGAGAATAATAATAAATAAGCAGATAGCGATTGCAGCGAGGAAGGAAGTACGGGGTTCAAGGTGCGGTGAGTGAGAGCCTGTGAAGTTCTCTTCTGAAATCTTGTCGAACGAGCGTCGCGTCTAACGACCACCGACGATCGATTACGCAAGATGACCATTCTGTCGAAGAAGAAGACGAACGCCTCGAAAGATAGACGAGAAGGAGGCAGCACTTCCGAAGTCGATGTTCACGGAGTGCAAAACGAGCATGGCTCTGGATCCATCGCACTACCCAATAGCCCATATCAGGTGAATGAATAATCTCCTCTTTGCAACTATGGTACTCGCACGATATTTGCATAGTACTTGCAAGAGTGAACCTTAAACGACCTTTTGCGAACCGTGACAGGTACGTGCAGCGAACGGTTTCGCGGTCGATCTCCACGGGGTTCAGACCGATCATGGATCTGGTTCTATCGTTCTTACGGGTAGCTCGTACGAGGTAAGAAATTTGAAAAATATTGTTTTTCCTCACGTTTGGTTGTTTTCCCCCCCACCCTAAGAGTTTCATGTTAACTATGCTCCGTTTCTCGCGTTGTACGATTAAAAAATAGTTTTGTAAAAAATAGTTTTGTGTTTTTGTTTTTATAAATATAATAAAATAGTACTGAAATTTTAGATATATCTTGTTTCCCACAGAAGGTTACTATTCCTTGTTACCAACAAAATTTGTTACAGTGGTAGAAATAAATTTAAATTAAATAATTGTAGGTTATTATGACTCATAAGTATGCATTGTAGTATTTATATAGCTTGATTCGTATGTACTTATAGGCTAGTGTTGATCGAAGGGAAGATAAACACTTTGAAGAAGGAAGCGGTCCAAGTCATGGCAAGCGTCATAGACAACGAGCAAGCCCACATAGGTACATAGTTTATGTAAAATGCCAAGTTATTGCTTAGTTATATAGCAAATATATAGTACTTTATAGAAATGTATAAATTTAAATTATGTATGCATATTGTTTCTGTCGATAAAAGATCGTTAACTAACATTGATAAAGTTATGTTTTGTATATTGCAAGTAAGATTATTGCTTTCCAGTGGATGCATTGGAAGAAATTCGCGTTCTAAACGCGAAAGAGAACGAGACAGGGGTCGTGATAGAGACAGAGAGAGGGAAAGAGAACGTGAAAGACAAGCTACTCCTCCGACTGCATCTGGCAGTGGTTTACAAGGTTAACATTTTTAATGCTTTGCATACAAAATTGTATCTTGTAATATATAATTGTATAGTATAAAAATTGAAATTTCTATGGTCTGAATTTTTGCTGGAAGAGGTGTGTTTTAATACAAAATTAAAAATATTTTTCGAAATAAACAATATACAATAACTTATTTAGCTACAGATGCTGGTGTAATAACCAACAATCGGATGGCTATTGCTGCTGCAAATTTAGAACACGAATTAGCTAATGGTTACAATAGCGGCGATGAATATACCGGTAGAACTGGTAACAACCTTACATTAGCCGAGTGGCAAGAGGTTGGTTTAAAATTACATTGTTGGAAGATTCAGAATCAGGTATTTGATTGTACAAAAATTTAATGATCTAAATATATACGGTTCTTTTTCATTTAGCGGGATAGGTGGTTCGAAAAGCGAATGCGCAAGATGGGATTTATTGTCAAAAAAATGGGTGAAGATGGAGCATGTCTGTTCAGAGCTGTTGCAGATCAAGTTTACGGTGATCAAGAAATGCATGGCGTTGTGCGGAAGCATTGCATGGATTATATTGTAAGTATTTAATATAAGTGTGATTCGAGTCGGCGCTTCGAAACAAATCCATTACTTGTATGGATTAACTTTCTAGGCTTCCAATCAAGAGTTTTTTTCTCACTTCGTAGCAGAAGATTTCAGCACGTATGTAGATAGGAAACGGCAGGAGTATGTCCACGGAAATCATATAGAAATGCAAGCAATGTCTGAAATGTATAATCGTAGCATTCAATTGTATTGCTATAGTAATGGTACGTGTTACTCTACTATTACTTCGTTTCCACACATGAAATCAATCTTTTCGGCCGTTCAATAATATCCGCTTTTGTAATTTTACACAGAACCTATCAATATCTTCCATACAATGGTTAAAAGTGATAATGAACCAATACGATTATCTTATCAACGTGGCAGTCATTATAATAGCATAGTAGATCCATATAAAGCTACCGTCGGCGTTGGACTTGGTTTACCATCATACAATCCTGGTGCCGCAGATCGACAACTTATATCCGACGCAGTTCGTCAGAGCGAAGAGTTACACATTGAACAGGTATACAAATCAAGATTTAAATAAATTTAATATATTTTATAAACGGGGAAACTTTTTCTGTACAGACGATGCTGGAAGATAAAATAAAAGCAACAGATTGGGAAGCAACAAACGAAGCCATAGAGGAACAAGTTGCCAGAGAAAGTTACCTGCAATGGTTAAGGGACAATGAAATGCGAAAAGCGGTAAGTTTTGAATAATTTTATTCTGCTCTGCTAGACTTACGAGGGCAATCTCGATACTGTTTTTCGAATTTTTTGATTAAATTTTATTCGGATGTTTGTAAGATGATCTTTGATCGAGTTATAAAGCAATTCCGCGCGAATTTTTTTTAACCTTTTACGGACGATCACCCCATATATGTGCCTGCGCAAACCAAATTAAAGACCATCTGATGAAGATCAACAAAAATATAATTAAAAAATTAGGCCAGTGCCGAGGTTTCCCTCGTTAGTAATACTAAAACACTGATTCGTGCCTTTCGAATAAAGCGATCAGCCAGTAGTAGCAGTACAAGTACGGTGACAAGTGCGCAGCACAGTCACACTCATTTTCATCCTCATGGAGGTCGTGGACAACAACGTAGTCACACTTCTTCTCCGACCACGACCCAAACTAGCCAAGACACTTTACGTAATTCTCCGAAGGTCCGTTTTGTACTGATGCTTTATCAATAAATCTTAAGAATTTTGTATTGTATGAATAATTTCAGGTAAATGATGCGGTAAGGTATAATAAAAGGTCGCCTCAGCATCAGTCAACCCAAGGTTCTAATATATCTCACCTAACCTCAGACTTCGAATCTAAAATTCCTCAGGAGCCAATGCCAGGCAGTAGTAAGGAAGTTCACGCTTCGCCAGATATTTCGTTGTTCAATCGTCTTCCCCCGGAAGTATTCGGTAATTATTTAATGAACACTTTTATTGAACCAAGAAATACAATAATTTTTGGAGTAGAGATAGTGAAATCTAAAAATCGTACCTATTAAATGAAAATCATATTTGTAACAAGTACATTTGTTTGTAATTAGGTTTAACCGATTGGGAGGACAGTGATATACTCTCAAAAGTGTTGGCAACATCGCAACAGGAATATCTGGACAGCTTAAAACAATCACGAAGTTCCGCATCATCCGGAAATGATACTAAGAATATATTAGATTCCAGTAACAGTTAATTCTTAAAATCGTTATTGATAATGTTCAAAGAAATACTGAAGCAAAAGTATATATGCATTTATATGCAGTGTTTTTCATAGGATGTGATATATCCGGAAAATAGGATAGTTCGAAGTAAAAAATGAAGCAATTCTTAGTGTCAACGCATGATCGTTAATTACTAAAAGTCATTGATGATTATATCGAATGTATGCCTAATAGACTTATTTATCGTCGACAGATCATACTACACCGATTTCTACTACCATTGTATACATCAAGTTAGATTTGAATTTAGACTATGTACCGAGTGCCCAAAAGGATGGTTCGATCGTAACTCCATAAAATGTTGTTACGGAACAGTTGCAATGTTTAGAATCCTGTTTAATAAAGACGTTAAGAAATCTAACTGTTTTATAAAAGTGTGAGATAGAGAGGATCAAGATTTTCGTTTCCAAAACCAGATACGAAAGTATATTAAGGGTGCATTTGTTATAGTTTTAACAAGTCGAAATATCATTGACGACGATGATCACGTAAAAGCATCGAGAATTGTTTTATTTTTAGTTAAAAACGTTTGTCGTTGGACAAATACATAAAGTGCATCTTATGGGACACTCTGTATATATTGCAGTATCATCTAATTCTGCATTGCACTAGGGTATAAGGTGGTTTGCTTTTTCCATTGGAGTAGATGTTATGCAACGAGCATAATCATCGTTCGATTCCATTTCGGGATTACCGATGTGTGCACTGGTACTCTAAAATAGTACATACATCGCTCCCGTCGCACCTTTCGAACACCAGAGTAGCTATATTTTTTTTTTTGTCCGTAGTGTTTCACTTCATCACGACCGAAATGTTTTGTGCAATCGATTGTGACTTAACGAGAAGCAGTCTCCCTTTTCCTCATTGTCATGGATATTATTATTCATCTATACTAAATCCTCTGAGTGTTCTCGGATGCAATGTTTACCATCGCGAACTATACAATCCAGTTGGGTTAACTGCGTAATTGTAACATTTTTTCGTCATACGATATGATTCGTCTAAACGCTTTAGGGAAAATCTTTATTGCGTTATTTGTAAAAAAATACAAATAAAACTACTACGCCGTAAGTTAAAACCCGAATTTTCCCTCCCCTTTTGCATTAGTCCTTTGTTAGGTCAAAATTTAGGTTATACGTTATTATGCAATGTTACAAGATCCCTTAAAATGCGAACTCAACGATATGTATAGGGTGTTTAATAAGATATAAAATTTACGAGCATTAAGTAGTATTAAAGTAATACTTTATAAATTATAAACTAGAATGATGTGTTTTGTAAACACCTTTTATGAGTAATAAATCCACAATTCGTGCACAACACATTCCCAAAATGTGCTCAGATTGAATTTGTGAGTTTCAATTGCTAAATAACTTAAAGTGACGTTAATGTCATGAAAATATAAGAATAGGTAGTGATTGTTCACTAATTTTTTAAAAAAAGTGCCCAGTCTTAATATATTGTTTGATCTTTGATAGTAATCCCAGATGATTTTTCTACATTTTTATTTGTTTAGTATAGTAACTATCAAATTCAATATAATGAAATTATGAATGGAGAGAACTGTTTGTAATTACTGATGGAAACATTTATAAAATTTTTACAACCATTTGTATTTTGTTAATTGCTTATTTGTAATAGCGCGCCATTTGGCAAAATTGGTCAAATTAGTATTTGATTATTTTTATGTTGTTGTTTGCGAAAATTGAAGGAGGATCGATCGATCGTTTTTGTTTAATTGGATTGCTAAATTTTAGTAATACAATTAACGAGTAAATATATATTTTTGGTGTATTAAAAGTATTGAAGATTACAATGTCATAGATCAGGATATTTGTATCGTTGTATCATAACGTCCGTTGGTGTCCGATCATTGTTTTCGTTCGCGAGTTTATGTTGTGTGTCTATTATGTGCAGGAATTTTTGTGGAAAATATCAATGCATATAAATGATTATGTATTCGAAGCATTGTTAGGACGTGGCACTTTCGGGTGCGTATTTAGATTAAGTTTTATGTTTTCGTTTTTTTTTATTATTCGTTGTTTCTAGATCCGTTTATATAGTACGAAGAAAAAGAGACTCTAAGCCGTTTGTCGTGAAAGAACAGGTTCTTAATAATACTATAAATGCTTTGCCCTTCAAGGTGAGAAAATATAATAAAACCGTGCAATTTGTGTTATTAGTTTAACCCTTTTAGTACCTTACAATCTTTGCGTGTACTGTCTAGAAATACCTTAGAAAATATACATTTTTTAAGATATTTATCAAATTAATCCATTTCTCCTAGAAATAAATATAACTTTGCACTCTTTAGTAAAGTTCATTGTAAACAAAACATTTATTTCCAGTAAATTGAACCTTGTGAAAAATGGCCCAACTTTGGGCATTTTTGCTAAATTCCGTGGAACCGATATTTCGAGTTTTGGGTACTGAAAGGGTCAAACGCTTTATATTCCATTACGGGATACCATTTTTGTGTTCGTTTCCTTTGTTTACACGTGAATTTTTTACCATATGATATTCTCGTTGTCGGTTAACGATAAGGCGTTATTTTATTACCGTTCTTATATTATTATTTCTATTAACAGTTTAGCAGGTTTTGAATGATTATGGATATTAGTTGTACAGAGTGTTCCGTAAAAAATTCTGTTAATAGTGACTTGGATTTTAGAGTTCTATGGGGTCTTTTGTGTGATAAATACGATATCATTACGGTGCTTAAGGGTCGAAGAAGATGGCGGAATGGTAGCGTTTATCTAAATTTTACTGGTATTGTACACATACGAATGTTTGCATTATTATATATGGTGATTATTTGAAATACTTGGCTTTCCATGTTTACAGATTTTGTCATATAAAAGATTCGATTGAACTAGAAAATACGGAAAGAATTTTATCGCGATCATTATTATTCAAAGGAAACAACTTGCAACACCTTGTGAGAAATCGACACAAGTTATTGTTAGTCAGTTTGTTATTAAATAGTAATTCTTTACATAAAATAATCAGTTTTTATTTATAAATGTACATATATGCGGCTTGAAGAAGTTTGAGATTATTGTTACGATTTTGCATACGAAAACAGTATATTTTTTTTAATAAAATAGCGAGCATCGTTAAGTGCGTAGCAATTTAATATATTTGTTGTTTAACAGTAATATCTTCTACCCTAGTATATTTGATTTATTTAAAACATTTTTTCATTACGAATCTATACAGGGTGTTTAGTCAACCTTGGGAAAAATTTTAATGGGAGATTCTAGGGACCAAAATAAGACGAAAATCAAGAATACCAATTTGTTGATAGAGGTTTCGTTAAAAAGTTATTAACGTTTAAAGTTCCGCCTGTAGAACGACTAGTGGTTCTCATTCAGCATGAGTGAATGGGAACCACTGACAGCTGTTCCCAAATTGCCGTTCCACAGACGGAACTTTAAACGTTAATAACTTTTTAACGAAGGCTTAATCAACAAATTGGCATTCTTGATTTTCGTCTTATTTTGGCCTCCGGAATCCACCATTAAAATTTTTCCCAAGGTTGGCCAAACACCCTGTATACTGAGGAACAAAACTGAATGCACGCATGGATCTTTAACATGAATAATATTTTATTCATCGTTTGAGAATAGAACGTAAAAAAAAAACAAACGATGTCCTTGTTATTGACAATAAATTGGATTTTCACGATTGATTAGTTTCTTGCGCTGCATTGAAATCGTTCGAATCAACAGTTATTTAAAATTTTTGTGATTTGTTTACACGACAAAATATACGTATATTGGTGTATAGAATATATTAGAAGAAATAGAATGTTTGCATACGCTGAGACATCCTAATATAGTGGCTTATTATGGAGCCTGGATGGAAAACAATCGCAGTTATATTCTAATGGAATTTGCCACGCGGTGCACTTTGAAAGATTTGTTAGAGAAACGGCAAGAACCGCTCAAGGAAGATGTAGGTTTAAATATGTACATGTTCACCAGAACGAAATACATTCGAACATCAAAGTCAAGTTGAATTTATTCTACAGGATGCGCTGTACTTGTTCTCGCAAGTCGTACTCGGTGTTCGTCACATACATTTTAAGAAGATCCTTCATCGGGATTTAAAGCCAGAGAACATTATGCTAACCGGAAATTACGGTAACATCGTTAAAATTGGCGATTTCGGCGTTTCGAAGAATTTTCAAGAGTACGGTTCAGTATAAGCAAATAATATTTTTTAGATACCGTTTATATGTAATTTTTAATGGGATGACAATTATTGTAGCTCAAAAGATCCATCGATCACGTGTCGGGCCGGATCATTTTATTACATGGCCCCTGAAATGTTGAAGGGGCAGTCCTATGATTTTAAATGCGACGTGTGGAGCATGGGAGTTATTCTTTACGAAATGGTTACAAAAAGGCTCCCGTTTCCTGGCACGGTAAAGATATTTTTATCTTCTTGTAACAATGCAATGAAAATTAACGTGTTCCTAAAGCAAAGTCATACGCGTTACATCATTTTCAGACGTTGCCAGAAATCATGGAAATGACGTGCAACGAACAACCACGGCCTCTTCGTAAACATACATCGGAGGCTACCATCAATTTAATATCAAAAATGCTGAGGAAACAACCGTCCTTTCGACCAAAGACAGATCAATTGGTCCTTTGTCCTTATCTCGTGCCTCTCATTACTCTGATGCATTTAAATTTGGGCAGAGTTCATTGTACAGCGAAACAAAATACTAGTAATTTCGGTCCGAAAATGTTTTTAAAGTTCCTCATACCTCGCGAAAGATCTAAATAATTTTAATGTAATTAGTTGCGGTGAACTTTGCGTTCCTTGGATATTTAATTTATTACTGGTGCTCGGTTCGACGCAGAACTAATCACTTGTAAAAGAATATATATATGTAGTATAAAGAAAACGACGCAACGATGCAATTATTACTGTTCTCCGTATATCGATGGAATTGTCGAACGAACGGTTATCGAACTCGGCCTCTGTGTCAGGATCAAAAGCGTAACGACAGGAAGTAAAGACCGGAACTGCGGAATACTCGTTTTATTTCATCACGTGCATACCTCTCGAAAACCGTTCAGTCTGTATTTTAGTCAGAAGAATATCGCCCTTCCGCGCGTGACGAAGCCAACAATAATCGTGTTGCGAACTTCTGGAACGTTACAGAGATTCATCGAACGTGGAGCGAAGCGCACTAATTATTTAGAATATACGGAGTGAGTCAGTAAGAATCATTATTTAAAACAATTCATTACCTATTTATTGTATCGAATACATTTTTAATGAATTTTATTATATTTTAAAACACTTATCGGTAAGAGTTATTTTAAATAATACATTTTATTGGCTCATCCTACACACGGTTGAATCGATCGGTGAAGTCTCTTACTTAGATCTTCGAGAATATATTATGTATTTTACGAATGTGTTCAAGTTGTACTGAATTTAAAAATTTGATGTCTATAAAAGGACTCCAAAGATGTGGTTAGTTTTATGGATATGTTATTGTTTGTACTATCTATCGTACGCTACCCCATGGCGTCCTTTCAACCCAATGCTCGGTGAGCAAATAGACCTCGTTGGACCGATAAACCAGAGTTTCGTTCCTAATTGGAACATCGAAAACGACGAGACCAGAGGTACAATCGATAGTCCCGACTCGAACGATGCATTCAATTCGACGCAAATCCCCTTCAATTCGATCGATCGTGATCGTGAACCCTTGGACGAGGTGGAACGCATCGAGCCCAGACATTGGCCAGTTAGACCAGATATATTGTACACGCAAAGAGCTGTTCCATCCACCACGGAGATCTCGTTACCGCGGAATCCGCTTAATCCTCCCACGCTTGCTCAAAGAGACCCGTCGACGCAAAGGTAAAAAGTTTTCAGCTTTTCAATACAATTCTTTACCCTTATCGCTTAACTCGTTGCTGCAAACTTTCATCTAAATTCCACTTTTTCATTTGTTTTATATAAAAATCTAGATACCCCTCCGTGACAGCACCACCACCCACAGCATCCGTTGATGAAGTCTTCTGTGACTTTGGATCATTTCCGGCGCAGACACTTTGCGAATGGCAAAATGGCGACGACGCATTGGAATGGACAGCCGGTACCGGCATGGGTACAAACTGGATGGGTGGTCCTCCAAGTGACTATACCACTGGTACCATGGAGGGAGGGTATGTCATTGAAGACTTTCTATGCTGCATCGAATAAATATATTTTTGTTGCTCCTTGGAGCTAGGTACGCCTTTCTAGAAACGTCGCAATTACCATTGAAAGATGGCAAAGTAAAAACCTTAGGAGGATTGTTGCACAGTCCTCAGTTAGGTAGTACAGGGGTAACCGGGACTTGCGTCATGTTCAAATATACCATGGATGGCCTGAGCATCGCTGGCCTAAGGATTTTGCTTCACGTGGGTACAGACGAATATTCCATCAAGAAAGAACAAACCGAGGAAATCACGCCGGAGAACGCGACGATATCAACCTGTAAGCCAGTGGAAGTTTCTAACGAACGTGTTATTTGGAACGCACAGTATTACAGCTTAGGCGTTTGGCAACAAGCGCAATTGCTCTATACTTATCCTGTGTTGCATTCGGTAATTGGGTAACTTTCTTTCCCCGATAATTGATTTAATTCATCTGTTCTGTTCGGGTCTATTTGATTATGAACGGAACAGTATTACGTCGAGTATTTGTCATTAGGTGATCATCGAGGGGATTCCTGTAGATCCTACTGATCCAGCGCGCCTGTACAGAGGCTACCTAGCTGTGGACGATATAGATTTGCAGCCGGGTACTTCGTGCGTTGGCTTCTGTAATTTTGCTAGCGGATTCTGCGACTGGAGCAACGATGCAGAGGATGACTTTGACTGGACAATTGTAAGTTACGCGTGCCTTGAGTGTCATTTAAACCATCCTAATAAACATCTATAGACTTCGATAATATTAAATGTTGCAGAGTCGGGGTAGTGGAAATCCAACGACTGGACCAGCCACCGACAGTTCCAGCGATCGTTCAGCGGCTGGAGGATACGCCTACATAGACTCTTCGTTTCCACGTAGACCAGGAGATAGAGCCAGGCTCCTTAGTTCGAGTTTCCCTGCGCCGAATGCTAATACACCCATGTGTATGCACTTCTGGTTCCATATGTTTGGCGCTGGAATTGGTACCCTGAAGCTCTTTTTACGTTACTTCCGTAGCATGGATGCGCCGCTACGAGAGATTTGGAGCTTAAACGGGAACGCTGGAAACACGTGGTTTGTCGCTCAAATTACGATCAGCTCTCTTGATGACTTTCAACTTGTCTTCGAAGCTTCAGTGGGAAACACAGGAATAGGCGACATTGCTATCGACGACATCTCTTTCACGCAAGGCTCCTGTCCTGGTGAAAATTGCTTCTCGCTCTTTTAATTCTCTTTGATACAATTTAGTATTGGATATAAGTATCACAAGAAACACTGCTATCCTGCCTTTAAAAAATACGTTTATTAACAGTCTCACCTCAAGTTGCCGCGCCAACACCGCGTGACTGTACTTTCGAAGTGGACGAATGTGACTGGATCAATTCTCGCGATCCGGATCGAGTTGAATGGGAGAGAGTGTCTATTCAAGCATTGAGCCCGAGGAATCAACGAAAACCGTACAGTAATGGATATACGATCAACCGAAGAAACGAGCATTTCCTTGGTCTGGGTCGTCCAAGAGGAGGACCACGATCATCCGGCGGTGGGACAGCACAACTTGTCAGCCGAGAGATGAAAGGCACCGACGAGCCTCTTTGTGCCACTTTTTGGTACTTCATGTTCGAATCTTTCATCGATTCAACTGGACCAAGTTTAGGTTCGTACATCATCATCAAATTTTATATATAGAAATATTCTAGAAACCAAGGTCTAAAATTATTTACTGAGCTGCTTGACAAATGTCTCCTTTAAAACCTTGTAATTTTTGTTCGAAACAAGTTTATTTTGAGTTGTCATGTTGCGTGACTCACTTTATACATATAATTACTTTTAAACGTTTTAAGTTCTTTAACGACGCGTTATCTTTAAAGGAGTGCTTCGCGTGTCTATTCAAACAAGTGGGGAATCTTCATCGGAATCTAGACCAATCTGGCAGTTGTACAATAACCAAGGACCGACCTGGAATTATGCACAGATTAATATAAATGAGAGGAAAGACTTTAGCGTAGTGTTCGAAGGTACTTGGGGTCCTAATCGTGCTAGCGGCAGCATCGGTATCGACGATATTTCTTTTTATACTGGCAATTGTACCGGTAAGTTGTAAAATATTAACATCTTTTCTTCTTCTTATCTACTTAAAATATTAACGGACTTATTACACAACCGAATAAAATGGCTACTACCGTACACCAAGATCTTTTTTAGAATTGTTGCGCTATCATTTCGGTTCTTATAATTGTTTAGTAATCGAAATCGATATCAGAACCGTTTTCAATCTCTAACGCTAATTAATAAATTTCTCAATATCGTATCAGTGAAACCGATAAGTGCATCGGTAAGAGCAGAGGATTGTAGCTTTGAGAAAGGATTGTGCGGCTGGGAAAATATCACTTCCTCGGATAACGAGCGTGCAGTCACCTGGCAGCGTGCATTTCTTGCTCACCGTCCAGCACAATTGTTGGACAAAACCTTCGGTGCGACAGGCGACTTTGTTTTTTTCGACATTTTTACAACGAATAAAAAATCTACCGACGTGCGTTTACGATCACCGGTTATACAAACGTCACCCGACGAAGAATCCGTGTGTTTTACGTTTTGGTTTGCTGCTTTTGGAGTCGAGGAATCCACGACTTTACAAGTCATTAAGGTGAATACCGAAGACGACCAGAATGATGACGAAGGTGCTGGGAAACAGGAACAACCCGTAAGATTTGTACAAACATTCTAGAAACTTAAGCCATTGAATATGGAATTGTAGTCTAGAACTTCTTTATTTTAGTTATGGTCGCTAACAGCGAAAGGATTTAATAATCCAAGACCTGTATGGACAGCTGCACAAGTGACCATAGATGCTCGTGTACCCTATCATCTTATTTTAAGAGGAAGCGCTAGTAATGGAGGTTTCGCAATCGACGATATAAAATTTCAGCCCCAAAGTTGCGCAAGTAAGATTCTCTTAGTAAATGTATTACGTAAACATGAATTATAAATACTCTTTTTCTTAAATTTTATAGTTCGACCAGTTGCGGCACAACCCGTCAATAATGAAAGTTAAGGTATTGTATTACATAATGCTTTATTAAGGTTCATTTCTTTTTTTTATAAATTGTCTTTTTATTTCGAAGGTGACGATACCAAGAGCCACTCCTGTATTTAAACTATCGATTCCATTTACTAAAGGTATGTTAATACGAATGCCCTTTCGTTCCTTTAATAATTTATACGAATCGAAACTCAAACCCTCGGTTTCTCCGCTTAAGACAAGTACAGTTTCATTTCTTGTATAATCCAGACTATAGTACGGCACAATAGGTAGTTTCAACAAAAAATTTTTCATCATTTGCTTGTTAGTTGGAATTATTGGTGATGAGTTTGTGCTTTTATCCGTGATATTATCGTCGACGATAATATTTGTTTTGAGTTCTTCTGGGTCAGTCCCGAATACTCCTAGACTCATTTCAAGTACATCCTCGCTATATTTTGATATAAATTCGTCGCCAAAGTTACTATCTGCCAAAACAATATTCGCGCCTTCGCTGATCAACGATGGAATCTCGTCCCACATTGGAAACGCATTAATAGGCAATCGAAAATGAGCTCCAGCTGCGCTTCTAAGAACTTTCGGATGCCACAGATCTACACAACCTAGGTAGAAAGATAATAAAACTAATGTGTAATATGCAATTAATCATTTATACAAGCAATTTGTTAAGGTAATTATTAGGGGTGTGCGAGATCTCGAAAATATCGAAATCTCGATGTTCGAGACGAGATCCCGCGCATCCCTAGTCAATACAATTTATAATCTGGATTCTGTAATACTGTACCTTTCATTAATATTAATCTCTCACAACCTACACCTGCTGCAGCTCTCATAATTGATCCTAAATTTCCTGGTTCTCTCACATTGTCACATATAATAGTAAGTGGTAATGCATTGTTTGCAGGATCCTTATTTGTATCAGGAGTTTGAAAAATTCCTGTACCAAAAATACAAATAATGATATAAAAAAAAATCATGTTATACATTATAATAGTACAGTAATACCTATTAATCCAGGGGAAGAAGTTAAACTAGACCACAGTTGAATCGTGTTATATGGAACTTTATACAATTTTACATCTTCAGGAAATTTTAATGAATCTATATCGGATGATTTATTATATAATATTGCAATTGGTTTTCCACCAGCTTCGAGTCCCTCTTCAATTAATCTACGTCCTTCTAAAACTATCTCATTATTCTTTTCCCTTTTCTTTCGAGACTTAATTTTAGTCATTAAAGATCTAAACCAAAATTATAAATGTACACCTGTGAAATTTATGGATGATTTCATTTGCAATGCCCCACAAAATTATTTATACACAAGAATGAAGTTTGTTCAATTAAAATTCTGTCTACCCAATTTCATTTTTAAAACATAAATCAATATAAAAAAATTTGTCAACATAAGAGTTCACTATGTGTAATCACATTTTGAAAGAATGTCATGTAAATATTAATAAAATCAAGTTGAACAAATTTTATTCTCGTATGTGAACACTTTCGTGGGTTACTGCATTTTGAAAGAAGACATTGGTAATACAATGAAAGGACTTACGATACAACTTTCTCGTTTAATTTAAGAACTGTAAGTGATGAGCTTTTTGTTTCTTTGGTTGTAGAAATTTCTGTAGACTTTACCGGTGTTTTTTCTGTTCTCTTCCTTCTGTTCGATTTTCGATTAGAAATCGCTCTATTTTGAACGAATTTTTCTGTGGTACTAACCTCGGTAGTATCCTGAGGTTCAAAAAGTTCATCTTCGTTAACAATTTTAGCTGGTCTTCGACTCATCCACTTTGCATATGTCCGCGTTACATTTGACTGTGTGTTAATTGTTTGAAGATTTCTTAAACTTCGAAGCGGACGAAGAGTACTTTGCACGATATTAATAAAGATCATTTTTGTTACGTTTTAATATAACAATATGTATGTTTTTACGACTCTATTGATTCAATTAATAGTTACATCGTGTTCTATATAAAATATCTCTTGTAAAATTGTAATTTAAACGACTATCATTACGTTAACAATAACATGTATTAATCAAACAATAAACACATGCTTCTTTACTTGAAATGCTTGAAACCAGGGGGTCCAAGCTAAAGATAAGCAACTTTCAAGGTTTTATTGGTCTCATTACAGCGCCACAGGCGAGAAACCTCAGAACTAAATAGGCTGTTGGAACGATGGGTGGAAGGTTTTCTTTTCATACTTTTATTCATCATTTAACATTCTATTAAAACCACTGCCGAAATCTAATCATTACATTCAATTACATCTGTGAAATGTATAAATTAACACATGGCAGTAATGTTCATAGAATGTTAAATAACGAAATACGACGTAGCAATTAAATAGTAGTATCTTACTATTAAATACAGTATTAAAGGAGTACAGAAAAGGATAGGTAATAAACACATGGCGGTATAAATAAGAATTTAATGGTTACTTTTGTGGTAGCAACATAAGGCTGGTATTAATTCTTTAATGACAATACTATTGCTATTTAATTCAATAACCCATAATTTTTATTATTTTCTTTAGAAAGTAATCGCTGGTATATATATTATGTTCCGTGTTATAACAATAGAGTAATGACGTGATAAAAATAAAAGTGTGCAAATCTTCATTTTTTTAGATGCAGCAGAAACTGTTATTATTATAGCATCAGGTTTTAACATTAAACCTGTATAGCAGTATGTTAAATTCCACAGAGGTGCATTCAGAGCATTAGTATTAATAGTATACGTGTGTGAACGTGTGTGATGTGTGACCACGTGCTCAGCCGATTGAAATATAAACAGTGCGCCCGAAAGTCGGATTTGTGAATTTTGACTGGTGACATCTTGAAAACAAAGCTCCAGATTGCAAAATGGTAAAGGATTTTTTAGAAACTAAATAATTCATTTTCTAAATAAAAATTATGGAAACTTCCTTTATTGTTCACAATTGTACAACTCCATAATATCACGAAACCACCGCCATACTTTACAGTAGGACGTCTAGTATTCGTTTCTGAATTAGGCGTTCAGAGATACAGCGATATCCGTCCGATCAAAGTATATTTTTCCAAAAAACATTATTTTTATTTTTAATAAAATGGGCGCTTGAATACTTTTGTGATTCTGTTTCGGTATATTTTTGCAGCGACTTTGATGGCCGCATGTTTCACGTAAGGACTTCTGTGTCTACCACCGGTAATTTTCACGAGAGTTTCAACTCGCTGAAAGCTTAACAGTTTTCCCCCAAAAGTTTGTAAGTCCAATATTATACTTAAAAACGTAAAAGACAGTGTATCAGAATTGAATTTACCAAGTAATCACAAACTCAGACTCAGGGCCGTTGTAAAAGCAAACGACGGACCCATTCTCTATTAAAATTTACAATTATTTAATTTGAATAACTATCAAATGTTTCGTAAGTCACTTCCGATATTTACGATAAATCTATCGTAACAACGGTACGTGTTGTTAAATTATTTTCTAATTTCGCATATGTAGTCTTAGGATCCATTTCTTGTTATATGTTATTATGATTTAGGATGGAAATTGTACCCCGATACCACGGTATCGATTGTGAAAAACAATAAGCAACTGTGCTGCGTTAATCTTGTTCTCTTTGCGGTTGGGACGGTTCTGACGTTGTGCGTGCAATATATTTTTCTCAAGAGAATCGGGCGTAAATCAGTCTGCAAACAAATTCTGATGTTAAGTGTGAATGATCAAGAGAATATGTAGTATCTACTAGCCAAGGACCAACGTCCCATACGTATGAATGGGCAGAGCTGAACGCGAAGACTCATGCGCGCGCTTCGAAAATCAAAATCAATGTGGTCCTCCCCTCAGAACTCCACACCGGCCTTGCTCTGGTTGCCCACGCCCTTAGTGTGCCTCGTACTTCCGTCGCGAACGCATCCTTCGTGCAATCATCGTTGCTTTGCGTTCTCCTCTCTCCCTCACTCTGCTTTTCTCTCTCTCTCTCTCTCTCTCTCTCTCTCTCTCTCTATTTCTCTCTCTATTTCTCTCTCATATACACATAACACACACACTCTCTCTCTTTCTCTCTCATTTTGTGTTTCTCTCGATTTCTCTATTTCTCACTTATTCGCTCACTTACTCTGTCACACATCTACACGTACGCGGGGTACATTATATAACATACACGCGGTTCGTCCTCCCTTGGTCCGTGTGTCTACTTGTTGTGTTGTCCCCCTTGGGTTTAGATTCGGATTCGAGTGAATCAAAATGACGAGAATGTGTCGTTGATGATTGATGAGAAAAGGGCGGTACTTATTCAACTTCGGAATCTTTAGTGGTCAATAATTGGTTCAGAATATTTTTGTGTAACCCGATGCACGCGATATTTGGAATCCAGTTTATTCTACGTATCCCTACGGCTTTTAACGTTGGTCTTCGAGTGACTTGAATTTGGTGAAACAACTGAAAACTTTATACGGATTTTTATTCTTTGTGTACACCGAGTTACGTCTTTTAGTCGATTGCCAGTGATATTTTTAATATTAACAACATCGTAGAAGCCACGGACGATTTTTCTATGGATTTTCATTGTCCACTTTGACCCGGTTTATCGTAAATATTATCGTTCGATCGGTACGCTGTGTTTTCGTCCAAATTGCTCGATGACAATTTCGAAGATTTTATATTTCGCCTTTAAACGCCCGAGACTTTGGTATAATCCAAGCTCGTTAAGTACTATGAGAACGTTCGTTAATCCCTGTTTCTTATTCGAAAATATTGAAATTATTTTAGCGTTTCACCCCAACCCTAATCATTAGTTTCCTACCATAAGTTAGTTTCCTACCACGCCTAATAGTTCGCCGTTCTAGTTCTAATATTAAAATAAGTAAACATTCTACGTTGTATTTTAGTGTCTTTAATTCAGTGTTTTTGTTTCCTGCGTTTTATAGTAAATGCCTCGATGCAGGAAAAACATGAAAAAGGAACAAGATGTAATATGTATTGTACGATTAAGGAATCGATGAATTTTATCCAAGTGGTTATGTGGTATGCGTGAACACATGGAAAAAGGTAAATAGTTTCAAAAGATTGCACTTTATAGCGATCGTT
Organism: Colletes latitarsis; assembly: GCF_051014445.1. Lineage (NCBI taxonomy): Eukaryota > Metazoa > Arthropoda > Insecta > Hymenoptera > Colletidae > Colletes > Colletes latitarsis. Next base: position 14,277,461 of record NC_135140.1, read on the forward strand.
ATTATTAAATTTATACATTGTAGTTAATACCTTGTTCGTGGTATAATTTGTTTAAAAACAAATAAGTTAGAACAATCGATCGATTTACAGGAGAGTTGTGTAATATAATTGATATAATTATAATACTAGCAGTGATAACAACAATTATTATCACTGTTAGTATTAATAGAAATGTACAATATAAATCTCTCGTCATTTGTGTTTCTGTTTCCACGCTTTAATTATAATAACTTTCATTATTATGGACTGTTTTATACATCAAAGAGAAATCCATGTTGTGTCAATAAAACGGATTAGCGAGTTCGATTATAGCACGTTGACTGCTATGGTGGTCACGGGTGACCGACATTGCAAACTTACAAAATCGTTTGCAGTGATAACATTGCACTTAATATTATTTAATTTTGCGATTAATGTTCTAATTTGTCCTTTTAGACGTTTCATTCTGCATGTTGTGTTCTTTCAAACATTTTAATACGTTGAGATTTTATGTGCCCTGATTCGTATAAAGAACACTTTTAATTTACTCTGCATTATGAATTCATTATACGCACGAGTTATTTGCATGCCTTTATTCTCTAATCTTAATTTTATTCTAGACATTGTAAACATATTTTACCCCGAAGTAAGTAAATTTTAATTATTGTTACGGTAATGTAATTAATTACTTTTAAATATTTTATAGCTTATTAATCAAATGTTGTGTATGATATTTATATGTACTCCCCAATCATAATTTTCATATTCAACATTAAACCAATAATAGTACTTTTCTGGAAAATGATAATTTATTTGCACACTTGCATAAAATTTAACGAAAACGTTTGCATATATTTTTTACAGTTATACTGTTTTAAGGAATGTGGAACAATTTTATTTTATGCATATTAATTTGACGACACTATCATTATCTTTACTGTATGAAACTACTTTATGATATCATTGTCAGCACAGCCACTACATCCTGGTATTCTATGTAATATGGTGATAATTTCAACTTTTTTTTCTATTATTTGTGCCTTCAATTTTATTTAACAACAGTTTTCCTACAGATATACGTTAAATAGAGTAGTACTTATTGTTAGATTTAAGTGCAAGTGGAAGAAGTAATTAATGGTCAGACGCACCAGCCAAATCATATTCAATCGCATGTGTATTCGACAAATTATCAACTACTTACTATTATACACTACATTGTTATTGTCACAAAAAAGTGATTATTAAGCGGTTAAATATGTAAAAAAAAATGTTCAATATTTTCGCCATGACTTCACCGTGAGTCGATCAGTAATTTAATTAATCAACGATTGCAAGTGAATAACGATTAATTTAACCGTTATCTACTTGTTCAGAGTGATTAACGATTAATTTAACTGTCAATCGTCGTGAACCCTTCATTTCCGTAATAGATAAAACCTTAATTGCAATTCATTTTGATTAACCTTCAGTATTATTTAATAAATTATATAATTAGTGGACGATAATTAATCGACTAAATTTTAATTGTGCATACAGTGTGCTGATTCTTAATTGCATTTACAGTATTTTCACTCACTTACGATACCGTTGTCCAAAAAATGAAAACGTTTTTTCTAGTTTTCGACGTCCACGTTTTTGGTCTCAAGGATAAGACATAATTTTGTTAAAAAATGTACGATATTTGACAAACACGAGGTATTATAGGAAAATTAAAAACAATTACGACTTTCTTGAGATTATTTTTCATAGCCCGTATTTATTCGAGCATGCACATTATAGTAACATAAAATACAACGCTGCTCGAGTTAACTTAAGGGTGCACGTTTCTGCCAGTATCGTTCGCTCGAGTTAATTCGAGTGTGCTCGTTAAGAGGCCGAGAGAAAACATGTTGTGCAAATCAATTTTTATCTCTGAAACTATCAACTGCATAAAGTTGCTTTTCCTTCATTTATTAAGGCTTTGTAAATATTTTCTTTTCGCCTGAAAACTCGTGTTTGAAATATGAAAATTATAAGCGTGTTGTTTTACAAATCTCGGGTCGAATTAAGTAATTAAAAATAAAACAAGAAGAATATTAGCACATTATTTAAAGCATCCGTTATAAAATAAGGTCACTTCTAGGATGGTCGTTTTATAATTGGATCATAATGAACTGTTAAAAGCCACAGTGCGGTCCGTTTCAGGTAAACGACCCACGCGCTCGGCCACTACAACTGGTCGACCATAAACGCTCTTATGCTACTTTCCTAAATAAAAAGATAGCACTCGCGTCTCATCTTTAATTTATCAGGCTGTGATCGTGATAGTTTAACAATTTTAACTATTAGAAATTTGTCTATTTCTAATATACGACACAAGTATGATGCTAGTAGAAATAGTGCGTATTGGACAGACACAACAAACCTTTCAATTCAATCGTTTCGACGACGAAGCTTTACGCGAATAAATTTGATTCTACATTTTGTTATTAATTTTTAAAAAATGTAAACTTAACAATCTTATGCAGGATCCTATGTATATATATATGTACATCCGTATACCATGTATTGTTATTTATACACTTTACACGTGTTTTTAATGCGCAGTAATTATATCTGCCAGTCTGAGATTCGATGGAAAAGATATCGTAATACCGTGTTGTGTGAAATGGTGAATAATGGAACTGGAATCGCTGCTGTGATCACTAATTTCAACATGCCAGTGGCAAATGGCGTCGCGCTCATTAAGCCTCGACACTACGCGATCCTGAAACAAAGTTCACGGATATAAAAGAGAAAGCGACATGTTATCAGTAAACAACTATAAATGGCAGAGAGTGCACATCTGCAAGAAGTAAGTAAAATTGAATTGAAACCTGTGTAACGTTGAGTGCAGCATCGTTTTTAAAAAAAAAAAAAAAAAGGGCTTCCGTCGCGCGATACAGGCGACGAGGCGTCTATATCTGCCATTGTTCTAGAGAGTGTGCGATCGCTGCTTCAATACGGTTAATGCAATAGATGCCGAGGACTCAACCTTTGTCGATGGCACCAGTTATTGAAAACATTTCTGTGCCATTACCTGCGTTTCGATTTTGCCAAAGGCGGCAGTCTCTTGGTCTTCCTTTTTGAGAAAACGGCTTGTAAAGTTTATTTTCGACCACACGATAATTCTTCCAACGATACCTTTGATAAAGTAATATGTAATTAGCTTACAAACATTGCAAGTAGAACGCGAAACGTGTTCACATGTTACGTTTTAATATTCGTTTGTATTAGAATCGATTTCGACGAAGGCACTAACTTTTATGCGGCAGTTTTCCGCAGACTAATCCTTTCCTAGGATGATATTTTTAATATATGCAAAGATGTATTTTAATAGAACTATCGCTTGACACGGTTTACGGGTGCTTATGCGTGCGAGGATGAAACAATATTGGAAAATTATTTATAGCTTGAATAAGGAGAACTAATGCAAAGCTATTGACGTACAACCGTGCCACTTAATAATAAACCGCGTTATACGAGGCATCAAAGCACGTGAACGTAACATCAAGAATGAATTCGGCGCACAAAAGCAACGAGTAATGTCCACACGAATGTTTGGCTTCCTTGACTTTATTTCTAAAACGTAGACATCGACACCTATTGGTCGCGTCGATGGAGGGACATTTTGCCTTCCCCCATTTTGTAATTGCCTCTATTTACCATTCGATACACGTTCTTCATTCAAAAATATTATTCGCAATATTTCGTTGGCAAAACGACGAGGTTTTTCGCGTTTACCAATTTATAAAATCTGCAATTTGTGGCTACCTGATGCATACGAACGTGAAAGAACAGTTACGCGATGTTTATTACGTTTATATACCGGCGCCGGGGTTGCAAAACATTTATTATTTATTTTCGAACATCAATTTACAGGGTCACCATAAATGTACAAAATGATTTCCCTCCATCCACCAGTACATTCCGGCGTATTTGAGAACGGTAGCTTGCACATTCCAGGACATATTCGCATTGATGGTGGCAACGTTAACCTGGATACTAGTATTTTTTTAATACCACCGTGTACCATAATTCAAGACGCTAACGTTTGGAACTAAGATTAAGGATTAAATGTTTTTTTTTTTACAGATTGCGCAACATCGACACAAACATCGAGGAAGCTATACAGTTGACGCATCCCTTAATTCCGTAAATGAGAAGTTCGTACATAAATTTCCGTAGCAGTTTGTGCGCAAGAAAGCAAGTTTATAATCGCGTGTGCGTACGTTCGTACGCATGTATCCACGTTGGTTGCATATGAAGGACAAGAAGAACAGTTCACGAAGAGATTGAAACTTAGAGGAGGATGCTTTGGCTCGATACGTGACACATAAAAAAAAAAATACATACAAGAATAACAATATTTCTAAATATATGCGAAAAAGAAATAGTAGTTGGAGAGAAAGGGTGAGAGAGAGAGAGAGAGAGGGAGAGAGAGAGGGGGAGAGTGAAGAGGGAGGGAGAGAGAGAACGAATGCGACAGAAGAGGGGAATCATAAAGGGGAGAACTTTCATTAAGAGTATTCTCATCGAATCGCAAGTAAATACTTTCGAGCAAAATATAGACATACCCGAATAATGAAATAAAAACGTGGATATAGTTGCAAAATATTTCTATTACAACGACGAATGCGAAACGTTTTAAATAGCGAGAAATGGGAAGAAAAATTTTTACGGAAATTAGTTAGAAGTGTTACGTCTAAATGCGAAGCAAATGAATTCTAAACGATAAAAAAAAAAATAAAAAATGAAAGATAAATAAGAAACTTTTGTATGTAAAACAGATTGTTTTAAGTAACAGGAGAATTATACGATCTCAACAAACGGACGCATTTTACTAAAACGCGAACGTGGTTCGAAGAAAAATAAGAATGGTAAATGCCGACGTAATAGAAGAATCGATAGTTAAAATGAAAATGGGTTAAAACAAGACCATTGAAAACTAAAGGCGAAGTTTTTAATCGAGAGTATTAAAGGAGAACAGAAGCGAAGAAACGGGAAGGTTCATTTGAGTTTTTGGAAGGGAACAAAATTCAGGACGAATAAAAACATTGTTTCGAGAAGGTGAACTCTTCAGACATGAATGTAACTTCAATTGTGGATTTTTCCGGAAACGAGAGTTACAATGCGACCAATGGTCTTGACTGTGGTGGAGAACCACATTCTTACGGACTATGGGAGTGCGTGCTTATTGTGATTGTTGCAGTTATTCTCAGCGTGACGACAGTCGTTGGAAACGTCATGGTGATGATTTCGTTCAAAATCGACAAACAGTTGCAAACTACCTCCAATTACTTCTTGTTCAGTTTAGCAGTTGCAGATTTTGCAATCGGTCTAATTTCAATGCCCCTTTTCACAGTATACACTGTGCTTGGTTATTGGCCATTGGGATCGCATGTCTGCGACACATGGTTAGCGTTAGATTATTTGGCAAGCAACGCATCGGTTTTAAATCTACTTATCATCAGTTTCGACAGATATTTCTCCATAATGCGGCCTCTTTCCTATCGTGTCAAGAGAACAACTTCCAAGGCAGCTATTATGATCGGTAAACTGGTTCTTTATACAGTAAAATTCCGATTATCCGGCATACTCGGGAATGGGTCGAGGAGGTTGAGGAATCGCACCATTTTTATAGACACTTTCTCTCTATACGGTGTCAAAGAACAACTTCTCGAACATTCTTAGAATTTCTAAATATTCTTCGTCAAAATACGCGTTATTTGCATTTTGAAACATTAAAATCCTCCAATACGTCCAGGAGTTATGATTTTTTAAACATACGCATGCGGGGAACCATTTCTAGCCATTATATTTTCGGTAACGAATTTTTCTCTCGAAAGTGCGTAGGAATTTGGGGGTATGTCTACTCACCAAAAATGCTTGTAATTGACCCCTGCAACGAAAAATAATTTTTTTAGAACGATTTGAAATTTTTTAATTTTGTCAAAAAATTTCACACCTACTCGAATTTTTTTCTCGAAACTGAGTAGGATTTCGGAGGTATGTATGTTGACCAAAAATGATTGTAATTGACCCCTGCAACCGAAAATAATTTTTTCAGAACGATTTGAAATTGTTTAATTTCGTCGAAAAATGTCTGCACCTACTTACTGTCGATTTTTTTTAAAAATTCGTTTTTCATTTTTAATAAACACAACCATGGGTAGTGTAGTAATACAATTTGTTAATAAAAAATAAAATCCGTAACATTTATCGAAGAACAGTCGGACATTCCGGATAATCGGAACTCTACTGTACCAAATATAGAAAAACGTTGAAACGGAGCGAAGAATGAATGGATAATTTTTATTCTAGCTTCTGCATGGGGAATATCGTTACTACTGTGGCCACCATGGATTTATGCTTGGCCATATATCGAGGGACAAAGAACAGTACCCGATAATGCTTGCTACATACAATTCATCGAGACAAATCATTACATCACATTTGTTACTGCAATTGCCGCATTTTATGTCCCTGTTTCTGTGATGTGTATTCTATACTGGAGGATATGGAAAAAGACCACGAATCGCCAGAAGATTTTACCGTATTTACAGGCAGGAAAGCCAGAGGCCAGCAGACGAGACGCATCTAGGTGGTTTTTCAAATATTTTTAACGTAAAATGAGAATTTAAATTGTTATCGATTTGTACGTTTGTTCCTTTCCTAATAGCGCATTAAATATGGACGACTGCAAAAGGCCCAGAAGCGAGTCCAGCACAGCCGATGACATGAATACGACACATATCGCAGCCTCGTATCTTGAGAAACATTATCCTCAATATAAAACAGTAAGTATTCGGAACGATATTTATGGATACACGTCTTGATGAACAAATTTCTCTTTAAAATTGTTCACAGAAATACAGACCCTTCTCATGGATGTGGCTTAAAATGTGGTGCATTGCATGGTGGCTGAGTGGTCGTGACGACGACGACGACGACGACGACGATGACGACGACGACGAAGACGATATTGAAGGCGCAGAGAGCAGTCGTACAGGACAAGGCTATGACGAAGCTATAACGCCATTATCAGCAGAAACTCCTCTTACTGGTACGGTGTCACGATCTGCTTCCATAAGCGGAATTCAATCTACAACACTAACTACTGACAAAAGCATCAGTATCGCCGACAACCACGAATACAGAAAGTCTGAGAAAATCGGTGAATTGTCAACAACAAGTATCTCCAGCGATTCTGTACGTTCGTATTTTAAAAAATTTCTGAGGCTGTTTGCATGCTATTGAATCTGTTGTGTGTTTTATTATTGTGAAAATATTTTTTGTTATTATTCTATGCTTTTTGAGAATCGTTCGTTTACTTCCGTTGAGCCTGAATCATCTGCATCAGAACTTTACAAATGGCGGCCCGGTAGCCCATGCTTGGCCATCACGTTTCATTCGTATACCAAACGTACCTTAGCATTTTTATTCTCGTTCGATAAAATAAAATTAACCTTCGGACGACAGTGACGCCTCTACCCAGTGATGTTTTTCCTGCGCGTTCAGGAACTTCTCTCGAAGTTGTTCGAGAGAATTTAAATATAACCGTTGCGTTTGTTTCGTAGTTTGTTGGTGTAATTAAAATTTCGTCGTAGGTCTACACAATTCTAATTCAGCTACCGAAAAGAGACAGCAGCGGTATAGGGAAATACACAGAGGGGCTAAGCATAAAAATGTATCACGACGACACTGTGCCCTGCCAGCTTCACAGCATGATCGAGGACGTTGACGAGAAGAACGGTAAAATATTTCGGCTCGAGAGCACGCTGTCGAGCCCGCCCTCGATAATCAGGAGGCCGTCGCAAATGCCTGACATAAGAATACCATTGAACACGAAGTACATACCGAAACCACTAGCAAGTAAGGAAACGGCGAGCAAGACCGCGGACAAGAAAAAAAATAAGATCCAGGACAAGAAAAGTGAACGAAAAGCCGCAAAGACTTTGTCAGCCATCTTGTTGGCGTTCATCATCACTTGGACGCCGTACAACATTCTTGTCCTGATAAAATCGATCACGCAATGCTCGTGGTACATTCCACAGGAACTCTGGGACTTTTTCTATTACCTTTGTTATATTAACAGTACTGTGAATCCGATGTGTTATGCTCTCTGTAACGCGGCTTTCCGAAGAACCTACGTGAGAATCCTGAAGTGTAAGTGGCATAGCAGAAACAGGACTGGAGTGTTTAAACAACACAATTTAAAAAACAATTCAATTTAAAAAAAAAGAAAAAAAAAGGAAAAGAAAAAAAGAAAAACTTGATAAAACACATTTTACGCATGATACGTGCACTTTGTACAGGGTGTAACATAATATGTGGGAACTAATTCAGGCATGGGCATCTGATCGAAACGATACACAACAAGTTCCTATGAACGAGTGCCTGGTTTCGCGCTGTTTTCAAGTTATAACTTCGTGTTTCAGGAATATAATAGTTCTAGATATTCCAGCTCTACCGTTTCTGTCAGCTCGAAATTTAAATTGAAGGGTCTGCTGTAATAAGGAGATGCGAATTTGTTCCAGTAAAACAACGAAGAGGGGATCATGTAAAATCACTGTTTAATTTGATTTAATCGAATACCTCTTTAAGAAACTCCTTGAAGAAATTTTTACACTGAGTTTGAAATCTATATCCCGTTTATTTTATTATGATACTGGAGCTGCCTCCATTTTGGACCAAACAAGAGAGCAGATTTTATCGTAATCACTGCAGAATTTGATTTTTGAGAAACCTCAAAAAACCATATGGTGATAGAAAAAATAAACTATCCATTATCTGATCAACAAGACCACGTACTCCAAAACAAAAGAATGAATTTAATTTGCAAATGTGTGAATTTGATGTGCAAAACCTGTGAAGTTGTTACTACATCAAAAAGTATTACTAAGTATAATGATTTCATCTGTACAGAAGTATTAACAGAGCACAAAGCTCGCTATACACATTGGACACAAGACGAAATCGGACACACGTTTATACGAAGCGATTTTACTATTTTAACGTAACAAATTAAATCTACGAATCGAATCCCATATATCGTGTTACATACTATATATTATTAAATTATCAACATCATTCTTTCGATTTGAAATTAATTTTATTTTTTTTTTTTTTTTAAATGAACGCGACTACACGAATACGTATATGATTGTGTTCGACGAATAATAATAGATATTTATTTTTACGTCGCTGAGATGAAACTTAATGATGACTGACGAGAGCAACTTAAAAGCAAAAGGAATTTTTATTCTAAATCGCCGGAGGGATCGATAGAAGTTCTGAAAAAAAAAAGAAAAAAAAAATTTGCAATTACGACAGCTCGGATTTTCATATTTGAGGCAATGCAACACGAATACTGCCATGAAAATAACCTTTATAAATATACTTCTGAACCGTACAAAGGAAAGATTTAAAAAAAAAAAGGGAAAGATATTCAAAACGTTCTGAACCGTACTGAATTATCATGGTTCGACTGCGACGGTAATTGTGCGACAGTATGAGATCGCGTTGTTTTACCGTGAAATGAACGTCTTTCCCCAGTTCGCGGGATAAAGTCAGCTGAAATCATCGAAGGGCTAATAACTAACTAAAACGTGGAACAATTCACGAATCAATTGGATAAACAATTTACTCATAATCAAATTTCAGATGAATTAAGCAAATTGCAAGATGTTGAAATAACAAATATAAATTTACCATTTTCAAATTATTTGCTACTGCAATACTGTGTGAATCTATTCGATCATAGAATCGTCGACATGAAACCTTCTGATAAAAATATTACTTATTTGTCAAGTATAAATTAGAAGTAGAATAATTCGATTTCTTCAGGAGTTTGATATCGTTATCGTTTCTTTCGTGAATAAAATGATAACAATTCCTTATTGTCTATAGAGAATAACAAACTGACTCGGTCCCGTGAACAGTCTATAAAGCTACACCGCACAAAAAGAAATCTATTCGAAGTCTAAAGAAAAGTAATGACAAGCATTTTTTGTGCGTTTTATTAACAAAAAAAAAATAACGCACTCGATGTACATTTTAAATAGTAGCCCAGATTGTAAATGAGTGTTTTAAGTGTTATTAGACATGGCGAACCAAACAAGCGCTATTACAAATAGAAGATGTCGCAGTATAAAGGCAACAAACTGAGTGACAAGCGCCACATCAATTTTTTCGTATTAAGTAACATTGTAATCACATGTGCCAAATGAAGCTTTAAGGTATCGATGAATTAAGGAGTTAATTTAATAAATGTGTCCTTTCAAACGTTTACTTACTGCATTACATTAAATCGATTAAAGTGCCTGCCAATATATAAGCAGGGTTTGAAAATAACTCGGAATTTAGTAGGTTTCCTTTTTAAATTACAAAAGCGTATTATAGAATCTTTGAATATACGCAGATTTATATTCGACTGTTTTACATTGAATTTAATACAAAGAGACGATAATTTGTATTTCGAATGTCAGAAAAGTTCTAAAAATCAAAGGAAATCAAAATTTTTAGAAACATTATCAAATCCATTAATAAAAAATTGCGGCTACGTAATACACACATACTCTATTTAAACCTGAATGTTTCTGAAATTATGTTCAATTATCATTAAAACACTCGTTTTAGATTTTTCTATTTTATTTTCTATTCTTCACTGAAATATTTCAAATTTTTATGTGCAATTTCGCGAACCCCCAGATATTTATCACAAATTAGGAATCGCTGATGCAACAAATTGTTCCATAATTCATAGTGTAAATTGAGTCAGATATAGAAATAAAACAAAAATCGAGAATAACGATGACCTAATTTGTATCATGAATTACGAAACACTCTGCATGTAAAATGAAATTCTCAACCATTGATTTCATATTCTACAAAAATGTATAGTCATCTACGACTAGTGTTGCATTTATCATTACTTTTATCGAAACAGTTTTAACCCTGCCATCGTCGCATCAAGGGAACAATAAGTTATTGATTACGAAACATATAAATAGTAATAATGTTACTAATACGTTTAATTTATTATCATTTCCATCAGGAAACACTACATACGTTTGTACGTATCTAGAGAATAGTACATTATAATTAATTGCTCAATAATTAACAAAGTGATTAATATTAAATATATATTTACCTAAATCATTTAGGTAATTATTTTGTACACGATCAAACGGCTACATGAAATTTTGATAAGTAAAAGTTAGTAGCCAACAAACGCGTACTTTGCAAATAGTATGTTTGCACGATCATGTTTATTAACAGCATAATTTTAATAAGATTTTAGATAGTTTTACCGCTAAATACTTGAAACTGATTCCAAGATATTATCAAATATTTCAATGAAATAATTTAACTTATATTCAAATTTCGATTTCACCAGCATCGTGCTTTGCTGAGCAACAATTAAATATAATGCGATTGCAAATTTGCAACAGATACAAACCATTCTTAATGTACTGGAAGATACTTTAATTTTTATTACATAATTTTTTTTACAATATTGGTAACTGTACTTATTTTCTAGCTGACAATAATTCCACAAACTGTTAAGCACAAAATCGTACGGTGGATGTTTCGTCAGAAGGAATTGAATGGAAATGAAATTATCCAATATTTTCAAATATTGGAAACTGTTTATTATTAAATTGCATAAAATGTGCTAAAAAAAATGTCATTAAACAATACCATCTTACATACTTATACGCCATCTATTACCAAAGTTAATAAAAACGCTCTCGAATTACAGAAAAATTGGCAACAAAAAAATCTCTCGTTCGTTCGATATACCTTTGTGCTTCATTTATAAATAATACACTCGGTGTCGATTCTACGTAAATCCTTTTTTACAAGAGTAATACTGAAGTACAGTTTACTCAATTTTTAAGTTACTATGTCGACGTATATGAACATGATCATTTAAGTGACAAAACTTTTGAAAGTACACACTTATTATTAAAACATACGATCAACTTCCCAGCAGTCGCATTGTTGAAAAGAACGTATTAATTCTGTAGATTTTGGAAAAAGAATAACGTTATTCTAAAGCCATAATAAATTTAACTATTTCGTAGAACTTTTAAGTTCACTTTCTTTACTTTCAACTATTATTTCTAATGTGTATATTTATAAATACTTATGTAACATGCTCAATATATATTTATAAATACATATGTGACATACTAATCGTGATATGTTAATTGTCACGACTGCTGAAGAGTTGTCCTATATAAGACACTTGTACATGTATGTAAATGGGGGCAATTGTTGCCTGTCGAAACACAGGATTCTTGCAGAGAAAAATGATCGCGCAAACGAATTGCGTACAATTTTATGTACAGAAAAGTCTGATCGTACGATGTTCTTTAAAATTTTTCTCTGTAAATAGAATCGTGTATTAAAATTTCATACAAATTGATTACATTTATTGATTATCGAGGCGTACAGTTTCTTTGAAAACAAAGATATTCCTCTTTATAATTAAAAAAAAAAAAACTGATTAAGAATTTTTTCTTGTGTCGAAAAAAGCCATAAATTTTATAATCTCATCGTACAAAAAATTTCGCGAAAATGTTTTGCACGCAAACGGAATAATTGTATAATGATGAAAAATCGTACATTCTCGTTTCGCGTAGCGGATTTATACAGTCTTCTTCTAAAGGCGGAAATGAATTTTCCAAGAAAAGAAAAGTTACGCACATAAACATGATGGATAATTTAATATATTACGCGTACATATTCGCACGTGTACTTGCACATACGATACATAGAATGAATATGTACCGTAAGGTGTGCCAATTTCTTCAGTTTATATCGGTTCAACTTTAATAGAACGTTTGTACATTCCCTATAAAACTGCAGTGTCTAACTTTTCTATTTTCTGCATATAGGTGTTCTCTTATTTATATTAAATGTCTACTTAACTTTTGTACAAAGGTTTTTCAATTTTCGCTATTAAATATACGTGAAATTTTACAGTGACCTTATGATTTCATAAAATTATTCTAATTACATTTACTTTACTTACAAGTAACGCATAGCCTTCGTAATTTCGCAACGATTCATCGAATCACAGTTTCTGTAAATTGAAATCAATTTTTTTATGAACGATTATTAGTCTGCACCAACTTGTTACCGCCATGGCATTTAATTTCAATTACTGATAATTAAGGGCATGCGATTAATCGAAATCACGGATTCGGAAGAAATCGAACGTATTTGAACAACCCAAAACTTTAAGAAGAAACTTTATTTAAAGCTTCTTTATCTTGTTCTGATTCGAAACACTGCTCATCTACATTTATAAACACCATTTATATCCGTGCCCGTACCTTTGTATTACATATTTTATGTGAAAACTTTAGATTCATAGCAAACTACGAATTAATTTTAAATTATGAAATTTAAAAATTCACAGAAGTATACATGTTCCTCGTAAATATATACAACTCATAAATTTACATAAATTTAGTTTTCGAATCGAGAAACTTTATACTTTTATAACAAATGTACGAACATGTTATAAGAGTTTATAAATTCACAAATTTTATAAATATTTAACAAACGTATGACGAGGAAGTTTTGAAAATGTGTAAATTTATAAGTTTTTGTAAGTTTATAACAAACGTGTATGAAGATTGTGAAAATATCAAAATGCGTAAGTTGAAATAATTTTGCGATTTGCTATGAATTCATAATTCATATGTATAAAATTTAACCAACTCTGGGTCCATTCGAACCCGAGATTTCGGATATCCGCCCACCCTTGCTATTGATACGAACAATTGGTATAATTAATCAACAAGTGTAAAACTATTAACTTCGATTACCAATTTTTACTTGTTCGATTCGATCGAATTTGAATCGAGTTTTCAGTTTGTCTAATAACAATATTGTACTTTACTTCGAGTTATTGTTAAATACTAAGGTATGATTTACAAACGTTTAAATACAAAAGTATATAACACTGCAAAACTTGTACGTAGTAGAGCACACTAAATAAAAGAATTGTGTATCACTCATTTTAAGAAACGATGTCTTCGCATAAGCGTAGGTATATTAAAATAACGACATGGTGTGTGACTTTTTTTAACTATACATTATTGTAAACACCAATACACTCAATCTATGTTTATATACGTGTTTTATATTAACGAAGAGTATATAAGGCGATGAAAGTTACATAATTGGACAAAACGTATAGGAAATCTGTATGTAATGATACCAATAAAACTTGGAAAAATATACCATATTATCTATAACGCATACGTGTTTAATTTTCGATAAATTATAGTTTGTTTCTTTATATTTTTTGAGATCATTATAATACCGATGACCCTATACTTATATTTCACACAAGTATGATAATGTGATAAACGTAAAAAATTAATAATACTTTGTCCCATGTTCGAATCTCGTGAAGCGTAAAATATTTGTTCATTGTTTCTTTTATTAATCATATCGTATTGTATTACTTTTTAATTTTTTATATATTATAGTCTTTAGTGATATTTAAACATATCTCGATTGATTTTTCAAAAAAGGAACTGTTGCGCGGTGCAAGATTTCTGTACCAGCGTTTCGATTTTGTCAAAGGTGGGGGTCTTCCGTGGATCAGATCGAGGAAAACACTCAATCAGGGAACTCCCCTTTGGGGACGTGTACAATATACCTTATATTTTTCACGTTATCGAGCGAAAACGTGTACGTCAAAGTTCGAAATTGGCTTCAATAGATGGTGTCTCCATCGTGGGAACAGCTGCGACACATGAATACGATCTACCACCGTGAACAATCAAAGACGAAAAGAAAAAGATGAATTCTTGACAACAGAAACGAGACACCGATTTCGTAAAAAGCCCCATTATTGGATGATTGGCACGCTGATGTAATTAGGATTTGAGCTACATTGTTGTGACGTGATCGAGGAAGAAAGCAAGTACCATAACACATAAAAACAGCTTGCTTTGATGTTATCGATTATCCTAAATTCCTTTAATTGCAGAATGAATAGAAATGAAGGAACCGTCAGTTAAGACGTTCTGCACAAAGAGGCAACGTCAGTTTGCCTTGAATCTAACATGACGGTTATTGTCACGACTATATTTATTGTAAAACAGTCGTAAAATTAACCATAGAATTGTACGAAATTTTTCAATGGTGTTAATATTTCTCGTTGTAACACAAATTGGTTTATCTGTACTTCCAACGGAGTTAAACTTGTGTATATATTTTATGTAAATCTTGCGGAAAAGGTATCAGAATTTTCGAAAAAAAAAAATTAACAAAATGGGATCGGAACAAAGTTCACAGGGCGGTACGCAAAATGCAAATGCCAGTAGGATAAGAACAATGCCATTACGGCGTGGCAAAAGTGTACCAAATCGCGAAAGAGTACCAGAGGACACGCCACCAAGATGCACGAGTCCTGGTGCTAGCATTTGTTCGGACTCTGATCTACCTTATATATCGTATACGGTAAATAGACCAATCGGCGATTCACCGAAAATGACTAACAAACAATCACAATTGTATAGAGGCAAAAGTTTGGGTGCACAAGATATATCTAGACGTAAAAATAGCTTAAATACTAGCAGTCATAGGTAATACACACATGTTGTCTTTTTATCTTTACCAATAATTTATTTTCTTTATATAATCAATATGCAATTATTAATCACAGAAAAACTACCTCTGATAAAATTCACAACATAGTGGTAGTAAAACCGGCTGCTGCAGATCCCACAACCGATAAAGATCCTGATTTGGTTAAACTCCAAAGCATTCCAATGTTTTTACCTATCATGCGTGGTACTCTCAATTTACCTCCAGGGGTGAGGGATCCGGAAGTCCTGGAAAGATTAGATCCAATCGGTTTGTTCAATTTATGCGCGCGCTATCAGCATCACCTCAATACTAATGCTCAAATGATTGCTGGGGAACAAGCTGCACTGTGTATCAATATTGAACCAGAAGTCACAAAGATCCTTAATTTGGCATTGGAAAGGCAAAAGAAGTTTGCCAAATTTGCAGAACAACTGAACAAAGTACACGAGCTTAGCAAACAACTGACTAAATGTCATTCTCTTCTAAATAAAACTTTGGAGAGTCTAGAAACACTAAATAATCTTTTACCTATAGAAGAAAGGTTGGAACCATTTGTGTGGACTACAGGATAAAGGTATTAAACGAATAGCTTTAAAAACTAAATTATGTCTAAAGTATATTGCACTTGTGCTAACAATTTGAATGAACCTGATACAAAAACTGTTAAAATTTTTTTATTTTCTTTTTATTATTCGTACCGAGTTTCTACTATTAATCTTTATCCAAAGACATCTAGTGGTACATATTTATATTGCACAGAAAATTCTATAAAATTCTGTACTATATATTTATTTTTGCGTTAACTCTATAATTATACGGTAAAAAAACCTGACGTTTAGTTTCAAAAATACATACAATTTCCTATGATGAAAATCTTGTACATTTTATTAAATAAAAATATTCAACTTCACAATTACAAGAAAATAATTTTTAACATCAGTGTTGAAGGGACAAGGTATGTACATACCCTAATTGTTAGAGCCGGTAGAACGCTGTACTTTCATTTTCCTGTATGCTACTACAACATCATTTTGATCTTTTTCCAGCTGCCTTCTTTCTCCAACTGGCAAATTTTTACGTTTGCCCGATCTATTTACGGAAACTGCCTTTTTAAAATCTGTTTTCGGTGTCGCGTTTTTCCTTAACAACGAATGTAGCAGAAGATCCTTCTTGCCAGACTATAGCAAAAAAAAGAATTTTTATTTATTTATACACACTAAAGGACAAGAAAATACATATATTTATGGATATACACCTTCAAGCCACTTGTAGAGCCAACTGCCTTTGGTCTAATTTTTAATCGAGGCGGTTCATGATTAACTTCGCCGAATTTTACTTGATCTTTGAAATTTTCAAACTCATCTGTACCTTCCGCCTTTTTTTTCTCTTTCTTTAACTGTAACTTCTCTTTTTTCTTCTGGCTTTTTGTCAACTTGATCTCATCGTTATCTTTTTTCTTCTTCTTTTTAATATTTTTATGTTTTGCTCTTAATCTATCGATTATATCCAATTCGGTCAAATTGCATTTTGTGAGTCCCTCTATCTTTCCTGTTTCCGGATTTCGAGTCACCTGAACGTCGTACTTTTTCTCGAACTCAGTTTCCTTAAGAAAAGCATGCGTCTCTTTCTGGACTCGATGCAAAAATCGTTGCGTGGTTTCTCCGGGCCTCTGTTGAAACAACGGAACAACCTTGTCTGGTTTCGCGTTTGGATGCAAAGATTTCGAATACTGACCGCCGACGGATATTAGTTTATCCTTTTTCTTTTTTCGTTTCTTTATCTTCTTTATTTTTCCCAACTTCACTGCCTCTTTTAGTTTTATTAAACGTTCCAAACTCTTCGGTATTGTTTGTTCGTCCGCGTCTTTCGGCGGTGCATTTATTTTTGTTTCTAACCTATAAAACGCAGGTTTCTAATTTATGTAAATAACTCGAGGTTAAAACTTATTTAACATCGGACTCACTCTATTTGTCGTTTCGCTTGCTGTTTAAAAGGATCTTTCACACCCCGATGCTTTTTTCCAGGAATTTTCCGACCCATTTTACTTCAATAAACAGTGACATACACGTGGTCGATAATGTTATCTGCTGAAATGGATATTAGGTGTCACATGGTCAAAACAAAATAAGAATCAAATAAAATCGGTCAAAGAATATTATAAACAATTTATTTTTCATCAGGTTTCAACGATTTTATTTAGATAAAAATTTTGTCCATTTCTGACCCGCTCTAACCGAAATGCATACGCGAATCTCAAAATAAAGATTGCTATACATATTATATACATCGTTTCAATGTAGATGCATCTAAAATTTGTTTTGTTTATGACGTACCGAGGCATATTTGCAATAGATTTGCAGTGGCCAAAGAGGTTAGAGGACAATGTCATTCATTTTGTGAAACATTTGTGTCAATAAGCTGTGCATTCGTTCGATTATTCATTGTTTTGAAATACCTTGTATATCGCGAATACTAATCGTACAAATAACTCAGCAACGTGACCACAGGTTAATCATCGTTTATTTACAATTAGGTGTATCTACCGAGGGAACTGTGATGAATCTAGTGCGATTGTCCTTAATTACAAAAAAACAACCGTGTAATTGTCGACACATATATTCCACGTATAGACAATGTGTTCATGGCACGCAACAAATGTCGTCCGAGGAAAACAACATTGAAAAAAAAGAAACGGAGGATTTGCTTTCGATAGACGATATGACAGAACCCACGAATTGTTGCATGTCCGGTTGCGCGAATTGTGTGTGGATTCAATACGCGGAGAAATTAAGCTCCACCCTCGAAAAAAGCGACGTGGACCTGCAAAAACTGATTATAGAAAAAATACAAGATCCCAACATGAGAGCGTTTCTGTCGATGGAGCTCAGATGTAGAAATATCATTAAGTGATAAAGGATTTTATGACAATGTAAATAATGACCATGTAAATAATATAATATATGTGCAGACGTAATCGAGTTCTCATTCTTAAAGTATAAGTTGAAAGTTCGGTATCGTATGCAAAATACGCAATTTAAGAATGCTGTTTCTCTGTTATTCTTACGATTGCACAATGTTTCTTACATGTGTCCCACGGTTTTAAAATGTTTTAAAATTATAGTCTATTTTTTGACTCATCTTGTTTATTGTTATTGGCCGCGGTATGTTTAGGAATTGTTGCATTTGTCGCGAGATGACTCTAGCTGTGCTCGAAGGTTGTGTACAGTGTTCAGCTGACGGCTTGTATGTAGTCAAGATGGCTTCCGCGGAACAGGTCGGTCTGAACAAATCCTGGGAATTATCGTTATACGAGCTTCATCGGACTCCTCAAGATGCAATTACCGACAATACCGAAATCGCGGTTAGTCCACGGAGTTTGCACAGTGAGCTAATGTGTCCCATTTGCTTAGACATGCTCAAAAAGACCATGACTACGAAGGAGTGTCTGCATCGCTTCTGTTCCGATTGTATCATTACGGCACTTCGAAGCGGTAATAAGGTACGTGACTATAACGAAACTGTCGTATGGCACAGTGATTTCTAATTACGTGCTGGTGTTTGTCGTGTGATACTTTTTGAAAGCCTTTCTGTTTCGCCAGAAGTAAACAGTGTACGTGTCGAGTACTTTGACCCACTGGTTCTTTTTTTCGTATTTGAAATGTACATATATCGCGCTGTCTCAAAAATACGGATATACACGTTTGTGGGACGAATCAACAATTATTGAAATGGGAAATTTAGATTTTGCGAACGAGTATGTAAAAACGAAACCGTACTGGATACAAGTCTCTGTCAGACTGCGATTTTAGCGCCCTTTTTAAACCGAATTATACGTAGTACGATATATTGTTTTTTGCGTTTCCATTGTTGCGTTTAGTTAGTCTAGTCGTTCAGATGTTTCAATTTGTATTCCTTGTAAGCCTGTCCTGATAATGCAGTAAAGTTTATCGACGATAAACGATTGTATTCGATAAGTTTTTAGTATCGTTATAGGTTAGAATGGTACCGAAAAAATTTTAATGCTGTTTGTAGGAATGCCCAACGTGTAGAAAGAAATTGGTATCTAAGAGATCCCTCAGACCGGATCCTAATTTTGACTTATTGATATCTAAGATATATCCAAGTCGTGATGAGTACGAGGCACATCAAGAGAGGGTTCTGGCAAAATTGAATAAATCGCACTCGCAGGCTGCGCTAGTAAATTCTATTACAGAGGGAATTAAGTTACAAAGCCAGAATCGTCCTCAACGGTCTAGGAAAACCGCTAATGAGTCTGAAAATGCAAGCAACGCGACACCTTACACCAATTCTCAGAACGCTAGTGCACCAGCCACACCAAATGCTGCTAATTCAGCGAATCAAAGTGACTCTTCTCAGAGTGCAACCGGACCTCTAAACAATAGTAATGGGGGTAATTCCCAAAATTCCAATAATGTCTCCCAACCTTCCAGTAGCCCAGCCATTTCTGGTAACATCATTAAACAAGAGAGTAGTTCGACAACTATATCCGACGTGAGTGAAATTGATCGTTTGTATGCTTCAGGCACAACATCCAGAAACTCTACTACGCCATCGCCAAATCCAGCAAATCAGATCCCTAAACCACCTAAACGGCAGAAAAGTTTACAGAATTCAGAGAATGACTCGTCCAGTGCAGAGGCCGAGACCGGCGGTGGTGATTCCATGGTAGATACGGAAGGCGAGGGTCCTAGCGAGCCGCTAATGCTTAACGAAATCGAACTTGTTTTCAAACCACATCCCACGGAAATGGCCGGTGACAATTCGTTGATAAAGGCGTTGAAAGAAAATAGCATTAGATATATTAAGACCACGGCAAACGCAACAGGTAGTCGTTCGATCAGATTTCGTGAATTTAGGTAAAAAAAAAAAAGTTCGTAAATAACAATGTTCGTGATTATTTTTCTAGTGGACCATTTAAGTAAATACTTGGCTATGAGGTTAACGTTGGATCTGGATACAGAGTTGTCGGAATCGGATAGGCTATTAAATTTCTGTATCTATATAGCACCTTCACCGGGTCAGTTGGTGGTGCTCAGTGGATCTCAAACGTTGAGACAGGTCAACGATAAATTCTGGCGCGTCAATCGACCATTGGAAATGTATTATTCATGGAAGAAGACCTAGGGAAGGCCTCGGAAGTATCAATCCGATGGGAGCTAGTCGCACGGAGCTCCGAAATTTATAAACAATTCGTACTACGTGGAGTACAGAGCAACGATTGCACTCTTTATATCAGAAACGATCGATATATTTTATTGTACTTCAAT